>NC_060276.1:48247401-48271868 GCF_021613505.1 Equus quagga
ATATATATATATATATATATATATACAATGGCATATTATTCAGCTTTAAAAAGAAGGAAATTCTGCCATATGTGACAGCATGGATGAACCTCAAGGATATTATGCTAAGTGAAATAAGCCAGACACAGATGAACAAATACTGCATGAGGAATTTAAAACAGTCAAACTCATCAAGCAGAGAATAGAATGGTGGTTGCCAGGAGGTGGGAAAGAGGGAAATTGAAGTTGCTGTTCAACAAATATAAAGTTTCAGTTTTGAAAGATTATTAAATCCTACCGATCTTCTTTACAACATTGCTCCTGTAGTTAAAATACTGTATTGTATATTTAAAATTTTAAGAGGGTAAGTCTCATTTTAAGTATTCTTATCACAACAAAAAAAAAGAAAAAAAAATCTTAGTTGAATGCAAGTGAACTGCACAACATGGTTTTACAAATTTTGGCCAGTAAGATCAGAAATAATGCTAGGATTTCATCTCTCACCACTCCTATTAAATATTGTAATGGAAGTCTTAGCTAACAGAATAAGACAAGAAAAAGAGAGAAAGAAGTATACAGATTGGAAAGGAAGGAATAAAATTGTCTTCATTACCTGATGACATGATTATCTGTGTGGAAAATCCCAAAGAACTGACAAAAAAATCTCCTGGAACTAACTAGTGATTAGTAATTATGACAGCATTGCAAAATACAAGATTAATATACAGAACTCAATCATTTTCCTGTATTCCATAAACGACTGGGATTTGAAATTAAAAACACAATACCACTGGGATCAACATGGCTGCATAGTGGTTAGGGTCACATGCTCCACTTCAGTGGCCTGGGGTTTGCTGGTTCGGATTCCCAATGCAGACCTACACTCCTTTTGTCAAGCCATGCTGTGGCGGTGTCCCACATATAAAATAGAGGAAGATTGGCACAGGTGTTAGCTCAGGGCCAATCTTCCTCCTCCTAAAAAAACACAAAAAACACAATACCATTTATATTAGCACCCCAAAAATAAAATACTTATAAATCTAACAAAATATATACAAGATCTATATGAGAAAAACTATAAAACTGATAAAAGAATCCAAAGATCTAAGTAAATGGAGAGATATTCCATGTCTATGGGTAGAAAGATTAAATATTCTTAAAATTCCAGTTTTTTTCCAAATTGATCTCTAGATTCAACACAACCCAATCAAAGTCTGATCAAATTATTTTGTGGATATGGATATTAACAAGTTGATTCTAAAATTTATATAGAAAAACAGAAGACCCTGATTAGCCAACATGATATTAAAGGAGAACTATCAAAGGGTATTATAGTCTGAATGTTTATGTCTTTCCAAAATTCCCATGTTGGAATTCTAATGCTCAATGTGATGGTGGCAAAAAGTAAGGCCTTTGGGAGGTGATTAGCTCATGAGGGAGGAGATCTCTTGAATGGCATTAGTGCTTTTATAAAAGAGACCACACAGAGCTCCCTAGCCCCTTCTACCGTGTGAGGATAGAACGAGAAATCTGCACCCTCGAAGAGGGCCCTCACCAGAAGCTGACCATGCTGGCACTTTGATCTTGGACTTCTAGCATCCAGAACTGTGAACAACAAAAGTTTGTTTATAAACTACCCAATCTATGGTATTTTCTTGTAGCAGCGCAAACAAACTAAGACAGAAGGCTAACGTTACTCAACCCCAAGACTTATTATAAAGCCACAGTAATGAATACAGTGTGATATTGACAAAAGAATAGACAAATAGATCAATGCAATAGAAAGCCAGAAAAAGATGCACCCAAATATGGTCAACTGATCTTTGACAAAGGAGCAAGTACAACTCAATGGAAAGAGGATATTCTTTTTCAACAAATGGTGTTAGAACACTTGGGCATATTTGGGCGAAAAAAAAAATCTAGACACAAGCCTTGCACTTTCACAAAAATTAGCTCAAATTGTATCATAGACCTAACTGCAAAATGCAAAACTACAAAACTAGACAATAATATAGGAGAAAATCTAGGGGGCCTTGGATTTTTGATGACTTTTTAGATACAACACAAGCATAATCCATGAAAGAAAATATTGGATAAATCAGACTTCATTAAAATTAAAAACGTTTGACCTGCGAAAGACACCATTAACAGAATGAAAATACAAGCCACTGACTGGGAGAAAAATATTTGCCAGACAAGTATCTGATAAAGAACTGGTATCCAAAATATACATTAAATCTTAAATTTCAACAGTAAGAAAACAAATAATTTTAAAAATGGGCAAATGGTCTGAACAGATACCTCATCAAAAAAGATCTGCAGATGGTAAAAAAAGCATGATAAGATGCTCAACATTTTCTCTCTTTAGGGAGTTGCAAATTAAAACAATGAGATACCACTACACACCTATTTGAATGGCTAAAATCCAAAACACTGACAACAGCAAATATTTGCAAGGTTGTGGAGCAACAGGCACTCTCATTCACAGGTGGTGGGAGTGCAAAATTGTGTCAGCCACTTAGAAGACAATCTGGCAGTTTCTTACAAAATTAAACATCCCCTTACCATGTGATCCAGCAGTCACTCTCCTTGGTATTTACTCAACAAGTTCAAAACGCAACCACACAAAAACCTGCACACAAATGTGTATAGCAGCTTTCTTAAAATTACTCAAACTTGAAAGCAACCAAAATTTCCTTCAATAGGTGAATGGATAAATAGTTTGTGCTAGATCCACACAGTGGAACATTATTCAGCAATAAATAGAAATGAGCTATTAAGCCACAAAAGACATGGAGGAAACTTGAATACATATTGCTAAGTGAAAGAAGTGAATCTGAAAGGGTTCTGTACTGCATGATTCCAATTATTTGACGTTCTGGAAGAGGCAAAACTATAATACAGTAGAAAGATCAGTGGTTGCCAGAGGTTTGGGAGGAAGGAGAGAGGGATGAATAGGTGAGCACAGATTTTTAAAGCAGTGAAAATATTCTGTATGATACTGTAATGGTGGATGCATGATATCATACTTTTCCCCAAGCCCATTGAGTGTACAAAACTAGGAGTGAAACTTAACGTAAACTATGGACTTTACTTAATAATATTGCATCAATATTGACCCATCGATTGTAACAGTTGTGCCACACTGATGCAAGATGTTAATAACAGGAGAAAGTGGGGGTGGGGAGGAGAGAGTGGCATATAGGAACTCTTTACTTTATGCTCAATTGCTTCTGTAAACCTAAAACTGCTCTAAAAAATGAATTTAAAAATATACATATTTCTTGATTTTTTTAGCTTCTTTAGAAGGTTAACTACGATTTAGGCTCAAATTTTGGAGAGAGTTTTTTTTTTCTGATTTGTTCCAGTTTTGAGTTCACAAACTACTCTAATCTTGACGTTTATACTTCATCAGTCTCTTGGTTTAGCTGTTTATAGTCTTCCATCAGCCGATACGGCAAATCTTGGCAATCTTGAAATCCAAGTAAAAACTTTAAAATAATCATTAGTGTTTTGCCCTCTCTGTTTATTTTGCTCTGTTTGTGTATTTTAAATGCAGCTACACTACTGTTCCCTCCACCTCTAGCTTTGTATTTTTTGTTACTTAGTGTCAACTATGATGCACAAAAAGGAAAATAATTAGTATATCTGTCCACTTTTCCTTTCCTGGTTTATTCATTCTGTCTCTGATAATCATTACTTAATATTTAAAGCCCTTGCAGGATTCACCTGATTATGATTCATTTTTTTTCTTTCACTTAACAAAACTGTGATAAAAAATGACATCCTTTGGACTGTGGCATGGAATTTGAAAGGCTTTGTTTCTATTCTTGATCTTTCTGCTAATGATCTTGGTAACCTTGGACAAGAAGCTTTTATTTCGTTTCTAACCTTCTGGAAAGTACAAATGCCATGTGTCTGCTTCATAGCTTTTCTATCTGTAATGCTCCTCAAACTAAAGCCTGTAGAAATATGGATAGTCTTAAGTAACTTGTAATCTTGCTATAGTCTTAGTTTTATTGTGTTTTTTGCAGTGTAGATAGGTCTTTATATTATCCTAACTATATGCTGGTGTCTCATCTTTCTGCTTTCTTCCCTACATCTTTCCAAAATCAATTCGAAGTCTGGCATTAATCTTAAGAGCCTGACAGGGGATCTTGTGAATTTGTCTCCCTTTGATGAGACTCCAGAGCAGACCACTGTGAACTGACACAAAAGATGCCATTGCTTGTGCTTAAATTTTTAAAAATCATTTGCTATCCTAGGGTTAATTAAACAAGGAAAGGGGCAATGAGCTTTTAAAACATGATTGTCCCATAAGTTCTAGAGCATGAGTCAAACTCCTATCTATAGGGACCTTGGAGGTTTCAATTATCTGGATATATGACAATTATGAGTGGTGAGACTGTGACAGATTAAGTCACATGCCCCATGTAAAGGGGGCGGCTACTCCTGAGTCCAAGCTGATTGTTGCCATGACTCTCAGTATTATCACATCCTTTTATTTTTTTCATAGGATTCAGGAAATGTAATTTTTAAATTTAAAATCATAATTTTTTGAATGTTTAAATTAATTTTACAAATATTTGGGTCAAACAAATTGTACCTGTGAGCCAAATTCAAGCCATGAGCTAATTCAAAATTTTAATACACTTTCACAATATTTTCTTAAACTTAAAACACACATTCTCCCCATTGTAGGAGTGTAATTGAGGCCTATACAGTGACATAGATTACCAGGACGGAGTCACATAGGGATGAGGACTAATTTCTCTATCTTACCAGATCTTCGTCTTTGAAAGAATTTTCATAAAGAAGAAAAAGCCTGAATTAAAGAACAATGCACTTTTTCACATAAATAAATATCTAAAAGAAATTACATGGTCATATAAAATACAATTGTTACCTAATATATAAGAATAGAAACAAAAAGATTTTCCCCACCCTGAGCCTCTAGTCCCAACCCCCAGAAATAGTCATTATCAAGTCTCTAACATATCCTTTCAGAAACTTTATTTTTGTAAATAGATTCCTACAATGCATGCAGCTCTTCAAATTATTATTTTCACTTAATGGCAATATTTACTGGCCATCTTCCAAATCATAAAATATACATTTACTTCCGTTCATTTTAATGGTATTCCATCGTATGCCTGTACCATAAATATACTAAATCAGTCCTCTACTGATAGACATTAATTTTTGCCAGGTTTTTTTTTAACAATTATAGATACAGTAGTGATGAAGATCCTTCTATGTATATGTTGGCAGACTTTTGCCTGCATTTATATAGGATAAATTCCTTACAGAGGGAAAGTATGTATTTTTAAAAAGATGCTTGTTGCCAGACTGTGCTCCAAAATAGGTTACACCAATTTACATTCCCAGCAGCAGCAGATGTCGTATTTAGTCATACTTTTTCCAATACTAGAGAGTAATCTATTGGCCACGAACATTCAGCATGCCAGGTGCATCAATCGGTATGTGTCACATAGAGAATGAAGAGAATTATCTAATCTGGTGAGTTGTTCAAATGAGATCAGTTAAAACAGCTTCAGTTATTTTAATCCTCCTTATGGCTTTGTGTCATGTGTTGAAAGTTTTCCCCCCACTCAGATTATTTAAGAATGCAATCCATGTTTTCTAAAATAGATTTTTAAGCAACTATCTTTAAGCATCTGTAATGAAATAATTAAATTTTAACTCACCTCTAAGTCAAGTAAAATAATCTTAGATAATCTCGATGGAAGAAGTCACACATAAATCTTCGCAGACTTGCAAATGTCCTAATTCAATGTCTTTTGAATAAAATTAAAAGTCAAATGGGAGACTGTAAGAGTGTTTTCCCAGAACAGCAATGGAGAATTTATATAATTGTCATATGAAGATCTTTTAACAACACCCTAATAAATTACACAAAGGACAATTTCCAAAAGAAGAAATATAACTGACAATAAACATAAGAAAATACGTTCATTCAAATTAATAATTTTAACAACTTAAATTTACCATGTTTTACTTATATAATTCTTAAAGTGAAAATAGTTGCTACTGTTCAGTGCTGGTAAAGATGTAACGAGATGAGGGCCCAGCCTGGTGGCACAGTGGTTAACTTTACATGTTCTGCTTCGGCAGTCCGGGGTTTGCCACTTCGGATCCCGGGTGTGGACATATGCACTGTTCATCAAGCCATGCTGTGGCAGGCGTCCCACATATAAAATAGAGGAAGATGGGCATGGATGTTAGCTCAGGACCAGTCTTCCTCAGCAAAAAGAGGAGGATTGGCAGCAGAGGTTAGCTCATGGCTAATCTTCCTCAAAAAAAAAAAGTTGTAACGAGATGATATCATACATTGGTATAGCATTCAGTTAAGCTTCAAGCCTTTCCAGTATCCAGATTTAACCTGAATTTCTCTAGGCCCCAAAAGCCAATTGGAATAAGCAAAGTCACATTAGCATCAAGACTCAAATTATCTTGACTTTAGGTTCTTTTATATTCAGATTGATACTCCTGTTCACTGCATAATCTGTCTCTCTTATGCAAGCATTTATGAGAGTTCCCAGGCAGTGTTCCATATGTGCTCAAAAATTAGATGATATCCTATGTATATTCTTTCTCTTCTACGAGATTTCATCTGGAAATCCACCATATTCATCCAGCATTCAATGTACGAGGTAAGCAACCAACATTTGAAAGAATGCTCTGTTTAGGGGAGTGCTGCATTCATGCTCAAGAAACAGACTCCAGAACCCAGCAAGAATCAAGATAATTGAATTTAGATAACTATTAGAAAATTGCCCCAGACTATGGATCCCCTCCTCCTGCCATTATCCCTCCTTATGATAAGGAGATAAAGTTGAAAAGAGATTACTGCAAAGAAAGTGAAATATATGTTAGATGATACAGACTTTGATCCTGTGGATTAAGGAGAGTTTTCCAAGAAGTACGATTGACCGTCCTAGTTTGGGTTTATATACACAAATCTAACAGTACTGTTTAAACTGGTTTAATTTTGCTGTTGCTAACAATGAACTCAGAAATAACAATGTTCAGGTAAAAATCAATAGCCGTAGGATAATAAGGCCCACATCACCTTCTTAGAAGAACATCAGGCTTACTCCTTAATGTAATTTCAGCAAAACTGTCAAGATCAGTACTGGGGGAGGCAGTGAGGAGATTAAAGATCAGATTTAATATGTGCAAATTTCCACAGAAAATTATCAGATCAAGAAAAATATATTTAGAGATTAAAGTCATGGATTTATAAGGTTATCTGTTTGGTTAGTTGGGTTTTTTTTTAACTAACTCTTCTTTCTTGATACAGCATAATAGAAATAGATGTTAATATTTCTATCTTGGTTAGTGAAACCAAACTTAAATGTATACCTAAGAAATGTCTTTTGCCCTGAATCTGCGTGATCCAATAATTATTAGGTCTGAGAAAAATAACTCTAATTTTGAGCAATTTCTTCCCCTTACCCAAATCTGTTTGAAACTAGAATTAATATCTAAGAATTTTAGCACTATAAAACTATTTAAATTATTATATTCTTAAGCTTTTTCTTATTCATACCTGTGCCTGATTGAACCATCCTTGAAAAAGAATATGCAAAGGAGAACAAAAGAAACCTTGCAAAGTAATTCTTCTTTGTAGACAAAATGCAAACTGTATTAGAAGATTATTCAGAATTCAATAGTTCTAGCATTTTCTTAAGATTAGATAGGATGCTTTAAAAGCAATAATTATAGTCCAAATGATTGTTCGATGAGTCTGTCTAACACAAGTTACCAGAGTTATAAACAACAAAAACTATCATGTGCTTAATAGAGCAAAACTGTTGAAAAGCAACTGATTTATATAAAGCTATACAACACAAGCAGCAAGGTCATGACTTTCTTATTGATGTTGTGAAAATAACAACTGAAATCCAACCAATTACATTGCTAATGGGTGGAAAAGTACAATGTATAATTTGATCTAAGAAAGCCCTAATTGTCTTAATCCATATTTAGCAACAGTAAAGAGATAGACGCTTTTGCACATCACGAAAGGAACTGATGAAAAGGAAAGGTCTAAATATTTAGTGGAAGTCAAAATTTTGTGGCATGCTTTGGTTTTTCCAAAAACTGGAAGAGCAATATCTAGCAATGTGCTTTCTAAGTTTGAGATCTTTTTTTCTCTAGTTTCTGATACTTATGCATAAAATGGGGCATCAGTCTTTCACCACTCTGCTGGGTTATCAGATATATCCAGTAGGACCTAGATATGCTTCGTTCAGTTGTTAAATATAGTTCTGTTCTATTTACTTGCCTCTTTTATACCAAAACTATTTTACACTATTCTACACAAGTTAATGAACAGAGTGCACATCAACATACAATAGTTGCTCCTATATTCCTGTCTTGATATTTTTACTAGATATCTCCTAACTCAAAATGGCAGAATGTAGCCCCTCTATATATTCTACAAGATAGGGAGAAAAAACAGGCCCACAGTAGTGTCCCTTAATTAACACTTCTGCCAGAAGGATGACGTTGCACAGTAAATTGACGTCATCATGCTGCAGGCAGCCCAGTGTTTCGTTGGTTCGCATCCTGGGCGCGGACATGGCACTGCTCGTCAGGCCACCCTGAGGCAGCGTCCCACATGCCACAACTAGAAGGACCCACAACGAAGAATATACAACTGTGTACCGGGGGGGCTTTGGGGAGAAAAAGGAAAATAAATAAATAAATAAAAAATCTTAAAAAAAAAAATATATATATTTTTAAAAGCTACGGTAATTTAAACAATATGGTACTGGCATAAGGAAAGACCTATAGACCAATGCAAGAGAATAGGAGTCCAGAAATAATACCACTCATATATAATCTAATAATCCTTGGCAAAGGTGCCAAGAATACACAATCGGAAAAAGACATTCTCTTCAAATGATGCTGGAAAAACAGATATTCACATGCAAAAGAACAAAATTGGACCATTATCTTACACCATAAACAAAAGTCAACTCTAAGTGAATTAAAGATTTAAATGTAAGACCTGAAACTAAAACTCTTAGAAGAAAACAGAACGACAAAGCTTCTTGACACTGGTCTTGGCAATGATTTCTTCAATATGACATCAAAAGCACAGGAAGCTACAGGAACACAGACAAATCAGAATAATTAAACTAAAATTTTCTGTACAGCAAAGGAAACAGTGAAATTGCAACCTATGTACTAGAAGAAAATATTTGCAGACCACATATCTGATATGTGGTTAATATCCAAAATACATAAGGAATTCATACAACTCAACAGAAAAAACGCACATGACCCACTTTTAAAAATAGGCAAAGGATTTGAATAGATATTTCTCCAAAAAGACATATCGAATTGCCAACAGCTACATGAGAAGGTGCTCAACATCACTAATCATCAAGGAAACGCAAATCAAAATGACAATAAGATATACCACTTCACACTTGGATGGCTATTATAAAAAAGAAGAAGAAGAAGAGTACAGCGATACATGTATCTTTTCAAATTAGTGTTCTCACTCTCTTTGGATAGATATCCAAAAGTTGAATTGCTGGATTTTAATGATAGTTCTATTTTTAATTTTTGGGGGAACCTCCATGCTGTTTTCCATAGTGGCTTCACCAATTTACACTCCCACCAGCAGTGTATGAGGGTTCTCTTTTCTCCACATTCTCTCCAACACTTATTATTTCTTGTCTTTTTGATAATAAGATGTGAGGTATTTCCTTGTGGTTTTGATTTGCATTTCCCTGATGGTTATTGATGTTGAGCATCTTTTCATGTGCCTGTTGGCCATCTATGTGTCTTCTTTGGAAAAATGTCTATTCAGTCCCTCTGCCCTATATTTTGGATATTAACCCCTTATTGGATATATGATTTGCAAATATCTTCTCCCATTTGGTAGGTTGTCTTTTTGTTTTGTTGATGGTTTCCTTCACTGTGCAAAAGCTTTTAGTTTGACAACTGTTTTCAAAGACGTGGAGAAAAGGGATCTCTTGAAAACTGTTGGTAGGAATGTAAATTGGTGCAGTAACTATGGAAAACAGTATGGAAGTTCCTCGATAAATTAAAAGTAGAACCACCATATAATCCAGCAATCCCACTTCCGGGTTTATATCCAAAAGAATTGAAATCAGGATCTTGAAGAGATCTCTGCACTCCCGCGTTCACTGCAGCATTATTCACAATAGCCAAGAGGTGGAAACAAACTAAATGTCCACCAACGGATGAATGGCTAGAAAAAAATGTCATATATACCTACAATGAGATGTTATTTAGCCTTAAGAAAGAAAGAAATCCCACCATTTATGACAACATGGATGAACCTGGAGGACATTATGCTAAGTGAAATAAGCCCGCTACAAAAGCACAAAAACTACATATATCACTTATCTAAAGAATCTAAAATAGTCAAACTCATAGAAACAGAGGGTAGAATGGTGATTTCTAGGAGCTGGGGGAGAGGGAAATGGTGAGGTACTAGTCAAAAAGTACAAAGTTTCCACTTTTACAAGATGAAAAAGAGCATGAGATCTACCGTACAACACAGTGCCTAAAGTTAACAATACTGTATTGTATACTCATACGTGCTAAGAGGGTAGATCTCACATAAAGTATTTCCACAATAATAATAACAATAAGCTGGTTATCTAGGCTGTTTACAAATCTACCTTAGTCTTCATTTCCTGTTTGAATTGAGACTGGAGATCAGCCAGAGTTAAAAATTTAAGGTCTAGGCATGAACCTAGCACTGCTCATCAAGCCACACTGTGTTGGCATCCCACATAAAATAGAGGAAGATTGGCACAGATGTTAGCTCAGCTTCAATCTCCCTCAAGCAAAAAGCGGGAGAGCGGCAACAGATTTTGGCTCAGGGCTAATCTTCCTCACCTCCCCCAAAAAATGTAGGGTCTTATTAGATCTTTTTTTTGAGCGTGTGTCTTGCACTGGAAATGTTTATGGCTTTCTAAATTCCTTAATATACACAGACACTTTAGAATACCCTAATTTCCCAAAGAAAGTCTCTCCCCAGCTTTTCTTCCAGTGCTTTAGGCAATCCATTGTCTCAACCGTAATCTTTGCCCCAGATAACCACTGGTCTTTAGTTCACCTTACAATGTTTTTGAGCAATGCATTCAAATATAAAGCTTGCCACGTTTCATCTCTGAATGAATTCTGAGTTAGGCAAAATATAGATGAGTGCCTTGTGTCGGTCCTTCAGGTAGCCTCTTGACGGGTTAGAACAGGCAAACACAATAACTTGTCAATAAGGTATGTTCTGATTCCTTTGGAACCAGAGACCAGGGTTCTACACTGGGAATGTGTCTTCAAGACCATCTTTTAGCTTGGGACAGGGTGGGGCAAAAGCAAGTAAAAATGCCACAAATCTCTCGTCGGGGCAGAGGAAAATCCCCTTTCTTTCCTTCTTGTGTTCTTAAGGCTGGACTAATAGTAAAATTGATGTAAGATTAGATTAACAGGAGCAAAACCCAGTTTAATATGTATGTATTGGAGATCATAAAGAAATGATGCTCAGAGAGTGAACAAAGAGGCAGTATATATATCTTTTACACGAAGAAACATAAATTTGTGAGGAATGACAGCACAAAGAAACAGGTTTGGGGTAAGTAGTTAGTGAGGAATTTAAGCAGAGTTTAGGCTTGAGGTAGTAAATTAGCAAGATTTGTTGATGCAGGCTTCTCGGCCCTGAATTCCTACTCTGGAGATGATGCCCTTTCATGTAGGAGATTTATTTTCTGCTTTCAGGGGGAACAGACAAGAGGGTCAGAACGCCATTTTTGTTTCTCAAGTAACTTTCATTCAAAATAATCAGTATGTTATTATGGCATATTTTGGGTGGACTGTCCTTGGCCCCAACACTTTTTAGCCATTTTCAGTTGCCTGTTTCTTGATTTTGCATTCACTTGGTTGCTGGAAACCCTTGACTGTTTTCCAGAGTTCTGACAAAGCTGATTCTGACAGTTTCTGCTTTTTTAAAAAAGAATATTTCTGTGGAGGGGCTGGAATTTGGAGCTGCCTACTCTGCCATTTTACTTATTTCACTCCCCATGAGAGCGTTTATTTTTAAATGGATGAAAGTTGAGAATATTTTAAAGCTGAAGGAAAGAGTCAGTGGAGAGGTAAAAATTGAACATATAAAAGAATAGAAGATAATTGATGGAGCAAGTTCCCAGAAGAGGTGAGAGCTAAAATGTGAAACATTATTAGGCATAAAGAATTGCAGCTCTTTGATTCACATGTGATTTTAGATAAACTTTTTTTTTAATTTATTGAAGGAATTAGACTGAGGCATGAAGTATAAAGCACTGCAGGCTGTATATTACTATTACTTTTTTTAAAAGAATTCTCAGGGGAAAGTTTAAAGATTTATGGGGATTGAGAATTCAATAAATGAGGTTTCTGAAGAGGCAAGACTTTGAAGTAAAAATTGAAGCAGCAATAGATTTTACATAAAATAGTTAAAGTTTATTGAAATTCCTTTTTCTGTAAGGATGGCAAAAACTAAAGCCAAAATTGCTTGTATACAGATTTGGGGAGAGTGAGGATACAAAGTACACTCATGAACTCTTTGTGGGGTGTACATATTTAGAAGTCAATTCAGCAGTTTCAAGCCTAACTTAAAATGCCTTCTCCTTTTGACTCAGCAATTATATTCTAGGAATGTCTATTCTTGCAAGTTTGCACAAGAATATATGTATAAGGATGTTCATTCCAGCCCTGTTTGTAAGGCAACAATTCCAAGACTACCAAGACATCCAGAAATATATCAATAAGTGAAAAAATTACCCACAAACCAGATGTGTAATTGGATCCATACTGTAGTGTATATGCCTCTGTGTATAGGTTCATATAAGCGCAAAAGGTCTAGAAAGATCCATGCCAAACCTTTAACTGTCATTCATCCTGGGGGATGAGATGGAAGAAGAGTACTTCCACTTCTTACTTTATACATTTTTGCATACTTTTATTTTTACAATGATCATACGTTACTTTTTAATTAAGTATATATATTATATATATATATTATGATTGCAAATATAAGTATCACAATGGATAGCACAATATCTTTATGCTATTTATCGCCAACCCAAAAAGGATATATTAATTGCCAAGGCTTGGGATAAGAAGTATAATATGGCAGGAGACCTGACCCAAGCTTACCTTCAGCAACTATGGCTAAAAACTAGATTTTTTAAAAAAGCTATATAGTTCCTATTTGGTGAGAAGTAAATTTATCTGTTTCTTTTTTTTCTTTCTTTTTTTCTCTGTGTATTTTTCCCTCCAACCCAGAATGAAAGGATAAAGCTTATTTGGTATGTAAAAAGTTCCTTTTGAAAATATCTAAATATTTTCATAGGACTTCAGAGCAGTTTTCAAGTTTCTTAAATAAATATTCTGTGTGTCTTGCATGTGATTTTCCCTCGGCTGTGTTAACACGTGATCTCTGACACTGAGCTCACAAAGCTTGCCATCTTCTGTTTCTGGTAGTTTTCCCACATATACTGCACAAGTATGCATATTCATTAAGAAATAAAATATGTAATTCAGGACTCATTTTTATCTGCGTGATTTTGATCCCTGTATTCTGGTTTAAAACCTACTACTCCTACATTGTTCTGGAAATCATTGATTTCTGTCAGTAGCTGACGATTCCCTGAGCATTTTTCTGGTAACATCTTACTGATGATGTCATTCTATACCCAACTAATCTGGTTTTCTGAAGCAGTTCTTCTGCTGAATAGACCAATTAAAGAAACTTATATCACTTTCTACAGTAATGGGAGAAGTTTTTTTAACTTCTCTGAATTTCTTTAAGTATGATTTACAGATCAAATTATTTCCCTTGCCTGGATTTCTTGTCGCCATCCTCAGTCAGTATACATTATACAAGGTACAAATCATCCCCAGTTCCCATTTCATTTGTGCAGTTTCTGGCAATGAAGGACCAAGTTGATTTCAGGGCTTTAGACATTGAAATTAGTTGAAGATTTGAAGCGTGTTTTGTTCCCAAAGCTTAAATTACTCCTCAGTTTTGATTAAAATCTGTCATAGTTACAATGAAAATGAAGCAACTTAAGAATGCACCATTGCTACTATGTCCAAGAAACTGTCCAAATAAACAAAAACATCCTTTACTCATTCTCAATTTCATGTATTTATCCATATACATCTTGCACTCACAGATAGTTTCAGAAGCACGTTCTCTGAATAGACAAATGCACACTTATTCCAGAAAGTACGTACAATTTATGTGCACATAAAAACTTACTGCACAATACTTACTTCAGGAATCTGTACTTTGAAAATAGGGTTCTAGCCTCAGGCAATGTCATAGATGAATGCCCTGCAAATTATTCTATAGTAAAATTGGAAAATGTCAAAATGAGAATATGATGTTAGATGTTATAAAAACATGAAATTCCTACAAATGCTAGAGCACACCTATATTTCTTTGGGGTAGGCATTCTTGACTTATAATTTATATATAACCCTAGACTTATTCTTGTCAGAGTTCAAATATTACTAGATTGCCCCAATCTGACATTTACCATGCAAATTGTTAAGACAATATTATAACCAAAAATTACATAAAGCCACCAGAGTACAGGGTACTACTATTATTATCTAAAATGCATGTGTACTCAGCTCAGAAGCCATTTATAGCTATGTTTTCCTGGCTGTAAAATGCTACAAATTTTCCTTTTTTGAATAAGTTGAGTGAATAGACATGCACTATAAAGACTATACCTTTTACAAGAGATACACTTCTAGTATTTAGAAATTAGATTTCTGTATAAAGATTATCGATGATAATCACATTATCAGCTCTTGCTCTGTCATCTCCCAAGTTCTATTAAATTACTCAATAAAAGACAATAACTAGCAAAACCATTGAAAACCAAGGATATGGAGCAATTCAGTTGTTCATACCCTCTTACACTCCTACTAACTCTTACACCAGTAGAGGTAGACGGACAAACATATAGGTAGTCTAAAGTAGTCCACCAATGAAGGAAAACAGCACAGGGAGCAAAAATGTAGCCATGAAGAGGCTTCGCCCCTCCTGTATCAATTGCCCACAGGTTTGTAGCAGCCATCTATTCAGTTCCTGCAGCAGCCAGAACTGCTTCCCCTCACAAGCCCACGGGTGACTCTGCCTCCATCCAATTGGAAAGAACAATTCCCAACGACCAACACAGAAACGAGGGCTGTAGAAGCAGAACACGCCAGCTTTTCTACGTACTGGATATAGCCAAAGAATGACATACTACCCAGGATATAAATTGTTCTCCTCACAGGAAATAAAGAACAAACAAGCAAGCAAATAAAAAGTCTACACAGTGAAGACAGGATAGTCTTTCCCTCAGTTCAATAGAATTGCGCCTTTTGGTAGTCTACTGCAGTGCCACTCACTAGCTATGCAACCTTGAGCAAGATCCTTGATCCTTCTGAGCCTCTGTTTCGTCTTTACAATGGATATGAAATGACTCCCAGTCTTAAGTGAATTATGAGAAATATATATTAAAGTGATGAACATAGAATTTGGCTCATATTGACTGCCTAATAAATACTGTTTTTCCTTCTTGTGACATGTATTAACCATATTTGCAGCATTGCTGTGTACATGGTATATGTTGGACCTAGATTCCTAGAACTGTGATTTAATAATCTTATTTCCAGGAATCTAGTTTAAGGGAATAATCAGATTTTGGAAACTCTTGACTCACATAAATGCTTCCTGCAATGTTATTCAGAACAGTAAAAGTGTAAATATTTTAAATGAGTGAAAATAGACAAATACAATGAAATATAACAAGGCTATTAAAAATATGATTATGAGAAGTTTTAAGTAGCGTGGGAAAATGTTAAATTTATAATATTGCTTGAAAAGTAAGATAAATACTTTATATAAGTGAAAAATACATTACAAACAACTGGAAAGAAAATAGTAAAATGTTAATATTTTCTCTGAGTGGTAGGAAGTAGGATAATTGTATTTAGATAAAATACTTTCCTATGATGTTCGAATTGTCTATAAGAAACACATATGACTTTTATGACTAAAACACTGTGAAAAATTAATACAGGCGAGTGCAAACTATTTGTCTCAGATAGTGTGGTTTTACCTGAAAGTTACTCTAGACACCTGCATTAGTCGGCCAGGGCTGCCACAAGAAAGTACCACCGACTGGGTGGCTTGAACAACAAACTAGTTTCTCACAATTCTGGAAGCTAGAAGTCTGAGGCCAAGGTGTTGGCAAGGTTTGTTTCTTCTGAGGCCTCTCTCCTTGGCTTGCAGATGACTGTCTTTTCCCTGCGTCTTCACATGCTCTTCCCTCTGTACGTGTACATGTCTGTGTCCTACTTTCCTCTTCTTACAAGGACACCATTCGTACCGGGTTAAGGCCCACCATAACGATCTCGTTCTCACTTCATGACCTCTTTAAAGACCCCATCTCCAAATCCAATGGTATTCTGCGTTACTGTGAGTTAGCACTTCAACATATGAATTTGGAGGGACATGGTTCAGCCCATAACAACACCCCTTACTAGATCATTTTTAACCACTTACCTGAACTGACTTCCATTTCATAAAGGAGTCAATGTCATGAGCAAAATACAGCTAACACGATTTCCTGGAGTCAGCTGATTTGCTTTTTTATCCCAACTATGCCACTTAGTACTCATGTACCCTCCAAACATCAGTTTTCCGATCTGAAAAATGGGGGTGATAATATCTGTCTCATAGGATTATTGTGAGTATTAAAAGAAATATGCTATATAAGACAAATATCACAGCGTCTAAATGAAAGTAAACATGAAACAAATTTAACTTTCTTTTCCTTTCTTCCATTAGTGAGAACTGCTTCAACATCATCTTCTCAACTATAGAACTTACCAAATTCATTCCTTCTTCCTGACTCTTTTCCCTGAAACAAAATACTGTACCCATGTTTTCAGTTCCACTAACTCCAGCCCCTTTTCGTAGTTGGCTCCATAAAAATGAGCTTGAATTCATAGCTCAGGTCTTTCATTCTGTGTGATCTTGGGACAGTCAGTTAACCTCTCTGAGTTCAGTTTCTCATCTGTAGAATGAGGATAATAATACCTCCCTCATAGGTTTGTTGTGCCTGACTGCAACCCAACATCTATAAACATTTTGTTGAGTTAATATTGATAATAATAGCAATTAACACTTATTGAGCATTTACTATGTAACGGGCAGTGTGTCAAATATTTTACATACTTAATTTGATTGAATTTTAACAAGAATCGTAGCAAGTGGCTCAACATACTCTCTTTATTTTGCATAAGCTGTAACAACATGGCCTTGTTCATCTTGTAACCAAAAAACTCTTATTAATAAAGTAGTCAAATTTTTTTAACATCCTGACAGGAATATAATTTGTGATAAAATGTCACAAAATATTACACCAAATTAAGCATAATCTATCTTGATATATATTTCATTCCCATTTTGAATCCAATGCCATAAGATATTTTCTTGTAAGAGTGAAAAACAAAATTATTTATATATTATATAAAAACCACAGTGCATAGCCCTGATGTCCTCACTTCTAACGAGAGAACAAGAGGCAGCTTGAAGCGATGGGAAATTGGCGTCAAAAGATCAGAAAGGTAGGGACAGTGCTAAAGAAATGAACTGTTCTTTGTTTATCCAAAGATGAGTTATAGTCAAATTCACACACAAACACACATAAATGCAAAAGGTGTTGTTTCATTGTTATTAAAATTTTAATTTTTTCTGGATTTGTTACAGCTTCTATTTTTCCTCCATTAAAATATTCTAATTTGCCTTCCTGCTGAGGCCCATTCCCAATACTGAATTCTTAGTATGAAGATAGTGGACCAAATTGAATAAAAAATTAATCTCTCATTCTAAATAAGAAGAGATGTAACCCACGTATTGTGTGATTATCAGGACTATCACATCGCCCACCACCTTGGATATTACACACTACTCCAACGACATTTTGTTGGCAGATCTTACTCCTTCTCATCACTTCTTTCTCAGTGTAAATGTTTAAGAGTAAGAATGACCATAGGAGCATTTTAAGGAAAACCAATTTGCCTTCTCTGCTCATCCTCTATCTTCGCTTTGAGCCCATAGTAATACCCTAAATAACACAGTTCTTCTAGACACTAATTTCTTTTACCTCTCAAACGTTTCTTATATATTCTCTTCTCCATTCACTACATCCTCCATGCTTAATCCACAATGATATTTCTAAAATTCAAACCTGACCATGTGCCTACCTCATTTACAACCTGTTAAACACCCTCCACCATTGTCTTCAGGACCAAGTTCAAATTCTTCAGCTGGCAAGCAAGGTTCTCCATGTTTTCAGGCCTGCACATCTCTCCTGCCTTTCCTTTGTCTCATCACTCTCAAAAGCACTCCTTGCCTCAGAGCTTTTGAACTTGCTGGAATTCTCTCCTTCAGATATCAGAATGGCTTGTACCCTCATCTACGTTTCTAGTCAAATACCACTTGTCAGGACACAGGACTGGGACTAGGGTGAGGCAAGCAAGTTACCCAGGACACAAAATTTAAAGAGATGCTCACTCTCAGGCTTGTGCAAGTGCAGGGTCAGCAACCGTGAGTGCCTCCTTAAATTTTGTGCTCTGGGTGCCTCCCATGTCTCACCCTACTCCCAGCCTTCCCACTCTACACTCCTTAATATTGTAACCATGTTCCTGACACAACTTAGCCCTCCTCCCTTGCTTTATTTCCCCATATCATTAATCACTATCTGACATACTTATTTACTTATATATTTGTTAATTTTGCATCTGCTGCCAATACAATGCAACCTCTATAAAGACAGAGTTTTCTTAAGTTTTGTTGACTGCTATATATCTAGTGCCTAGAACAGTGTCTGGAGCATAGTAGGTGCTCAACAAATATTTGTTGAATGAAGGAAGTACAAATCTACTTGTAATTTCCACAACCACCTCTCCATGACTTGCATATGCTGTTCCCTCTGCCAGTAATATCCTCCCTACCTCAATACACCAGATTAGATCCTATAAGCTCTTATAAAAAGATTCAAATCTTTTGGAAGCCTTGCCTAACTTGCATTAAGGTTAATTAATTGCCCCCCTTCTGCAACCCTCATGTTGTCACAGTATATTATGGTTGTGCTTCTTGTCTATAGTCTCAACTAGACTGTGAGTTTCTTGAAGGCAGTGAATCCCTGGCCAGGATGGCTTGGCATAACACAAAGTGTTTTGAAGACCCTGAGACATGAACTAGAATCCTGGCTTAGTCACTCACTGGACAAATCACTTAATCTCAGGGAGCATCAGTTTCCTCATCTAACAAAATGAAGACAATTATGCATGTTTTATATTGAGGTTATGAAGGTGAAACAAGGATATGTGCCTAAAGGACCTAGCATTTGCCAAACACATAGTACACACTCAAAAAAATCTCCCCCCACAAGCTCTTAACAGAACCCCAGTTATAGAGCAGGTACCAAGTACATGTTTGAATCAATAAATAAGCACTTCCCCTTGCCTGTCCATGTCCTCACAGGTTCATGTCCTAGATCTCCCTCTCCGTGGTGTTCCAGAGGCAGCTCATACCAGTTTAAAAGAGCTGATTGTGTACATGTCTTCTCAATTTTGTGTTCAGTACTGTCTCATTGGTAGCTTGAAGTCGGCAATGGTGGGTGTATTTACACAATGGAAATCATCAAATGCTACAAATCAAGGCTTTCTCCTTTCCCTCCCAAATCATTTTATCAGTACACCACTACCCGATGCAACTTATATACAGCAATATAACAATGGATAAGGAAGACAGCGGAGATGATAATGACTATAATTTATATAACCTATGGTAAATAGAGTGGACTTTGGATGTCCATTAAAATATAAAAGCCTCTAGGTGCGAAAAATGTTGGCTTTCTATAATTCAAATATATTTTCAACAAAAAAAAAATTTTGAAAAAATACATAGTGATTTGTGCCAGACGTATTAATTATATGGGGTCTGGAAAGGAGCAAAAATTTGTGGCAGGTATAACCCCTCTCTAGGAGTTAGAGCGATCTGTGTGATCTAGAGCTAGGAGTAGAGAAGTCATATGGCATTTGGGCCTCAGGGACCCCATCTAGTAAACAGAAATGCTATCTTTCTTGATTGAAGTCAGTCATCCAGATCTGACGCTTTTGAAGTCCTTTCTGGAAGCATAGTATAATAGACAGACCCTGGACTAGAACTTGAACTCAAATTAAGAAGACATCACTCTCTAGTCTTAAATCTGCCACTTGCTAGTCGGGTGTCAAGATAGATCACAATTAAAATGGGATACAAACTCATGTCTTCTGCCCTCGATGGGACTATTGTGAGGATAAAATGTAATGATGCACTGGAATATTTTTTATAAACCTTAGCATGCTATTTACATTATTAATATGATGATAAGGCTGTGACTGTGTGATCTTTGATTCATTTTACTACCAAATAAATTGTCTGCCAGATGAATTTCTGCCTCACTAGGGGGCAGGTTGAAAAAATTGGTAATTGCTAATGAACTTTTTCAATAATTCTTGGCATTGGAAAAATAAACCATACTCAATCCATGTCAATTTTCTTTCTTAATCATAGTGACTGATGAAAATCTCAGGATCTCGCTCTCTTTTCTGCTGCTGGTTGAGAGAAATCGTTCTTCTATCCTGATATCTCTAACAGCTCCTCAAAATAGTAGTTAAGAAAACGGAAGTGCGAAGGGAATTACTTGTTGGAAGGAAGGCTCAGTCCTGCCTCATATTGTGGCTTTTCTAGCCACATTTATTACAGGTTTTGTCAGATTAAAAAAGATTATGGACTTACTGGAGAGTTAACTGTTAAGTCTATTGTCTTTGTTGTGTAAATGCAGTCCCTGCCTTCTCAGAGTTTCTCATATAAAACAGGCACCAATGATTCATTATAGCCGTACAAACACTTAACCAGATCATAAAGGGACGGAACGTACTTGATGTTAGTATAAAGAGAAACAGGATAAGCAACAGAACCAACAACAAAGGGACTTTCTCATCTAGGTTTTACATTACCTGGGAGGCTGACTTCTGGTTCAATTCCCAGTTCTTTAACTGGCACAGCACACTGCCTTGGGCCAATCACTTAACCTCCTTGTGTGCTTGACTCTCTGTGAAGAGAATGAAGCAAAGACACAGCTTAATGTTTATGCAACACTTAGGTCTCCTGGAAGCATAATGCCACCGTGTATTGGTGGTAGAGATAAGAAAACATACTTTTTAAATTTTAGCTACGATTCTGTAGATTCTTAGCGTCCACATGAGAGCGTCATATTTGAAGTTTGATACACAATTACAAGTCTTACCCTTGTAATGGCAAACAGTCAAATTGATATCATGCTGCCCAGACTAAAGCAGTCACCAGCTTCTCTTCAAGGATACAGACATTTGCCTTCTGTTAGTATCTCTTTCAAGAGCATAAAAGAGCCTCATCCAATCGTGTGCAGAAAAGGTCTGAATGTTCATCCAGGGTCTTGATACAGTAAAAATAAGCCTACTCATCCCCAGACTGACCTAAGCTGACTGTTGCTGGGCATTACAGAACATAATAATACTGGGTATTTAGGAGCATGCAGCAATAGTCAATAAAAATAACTGTCATTTATTGAGTGACTGCAATATGCCAGTTCTTTATCTAGAGTCTTATGTAATCCTCACAGCTACTCTGCAAAGTTAGTATTATTTACCTTCACATGTGAAAACCCTAAAGCTCAGAGAGGTAAAGAAATTTGATCAAGGCCAAAAAATTAGTAAATAACAGGCTGAAATTCATATTAGAATCCAAACCTTTTAGATTCCAAAACCCATGCTCCTAACCAGTAAACCACACTACTGTCTTGTCCGGGATCTGCCCAGTTAAAGATCAACTCCATTTCTTGATATCTCAAAGCATTTTTAACTTATGTACGCAGAGGAGATTTTGATGACAACTTGGAATATCCAGTCTAAACCTTCAATAGACATGTCTCTGAAGTCTTTCTGATGAGGATTTTTAGGCTGGTTAATTTTAAAACTACAGATGAGAGGCAGGCTCCGAGGAGTGGAATTTGCTTGCCCCTTTGTTGGGAAACATTTACATTTCTAAGGGAAACCTCTATCTGTAAAGATGCCTCCCTCTCTGTGCCAGGAAGAAGGGGGATGGCCTTATCTCTAGAAACTCTTAATACCAGAGGCAAGAACTTAAGTTGGTTGCTGTCTGGCAATCTCATGTAACCGATTTAGGGTGGTGGCTTCTGACCTTTACTTAATCCGATTTGATTCCCGTCTAAAAGTCATGGGATCACCCAATGTCCACACCCCACCTGCACTGATACCATTTTAACTTTTTTTCATGTTCTTTCCTTTGTCTTGTAAAGAGATGACTCACATACCCATGCCTTATAAAATTAGCCCCAACCCTCAACTCAGGGCAGCAGCAGCGGCTCCTCCTGCCTGTGGGCCCTGTCCCCACGCAGCAGCCTGACTGCCCATGGGTCCTGTCCCCATGCTATTCCACACTATTCTCTAAATAAAAGAGCACTACTGCCAGATCTTGAGAGTCCAAGAAATCTTTCTTTCGACTTCTTGGCTCACCGACCCCGCATCATTTCTGCTAAAGGTTGACAAATAAAAATGGCAAATAATAGGATATATTGGAGTATATGAGGAAGCCATTTGGTATAAACCTAATTTGGCCTGACTTTGTTTTTCCAAAAGGGCCTGACTGTGGTCGTTGAGCATGCATTGTATATACATTTCCTATGGCAAGAACAAAGGCCCTTGAGATAAAGGTGCAACTTCCCTCCCCCTCCCAACGTTGGCATTTCCTTAAAGATTAAGCATCTTTCCTTAGGCTAGGAACTGATTGCTGCACTCACCTTTGACCACCCAGCTCACCTGTGACCACCCAGCTGGAGACAACAGACTGCCACCCTGCTGTGTTCACCAAGACAGCAGACCTACCTGCTATTTCCTTCAATCGCTGTGCCGACAGAGCAGTCTCGCGGCTATTGTAAAAGGGACATTTCAATCCTATGTGAAACATCCTCTCTGGGGGTATATAACCACTCTGTGCACCCCACTTCTTTGGTGCCCTTTCTTCCTTCGGGAAGAAAGGCCCTGGGCCATGGTCCTCAGATTTAAGCTCAGAATAAACTCACCCAAATTTTCATTTATAGATTGGTTATGGATTATTTTCATCGACAAAGTAATACCAGAATTTAGGACTACACTTCTTTGATCTGTTAAGACATTATAGTAGGACGCGTGGGCAAGTATCAACAAGATAGAGAATTGTTGGGGAATTTTTTTTTCTTTACTTAGGACAAGTTTTCTTCAACTAAAATTTTATAATGAGATGGAGAAAAATATAGTCACTGGAACCCTCTGTAAGGCAAGGACTGTATTTCTCTGGAAGAAATTCATTGACAAAAAACTTTGGGGCATAAATTGAGACAGAGTTTTATGTTACATAAATTGTTCACTGTAAGGACATCTGAGAGATGGAGCAACTGAAGGCATGAATTCAGAACACACTTGACTTGCCAAGCTTTGCATTCTGTTGCAAGGCTGCGACAGCCTGGAAGAAGAGATGCCTTAGGCTTTGCACAACGGTGCCATCCAGTCACCAGGCCTGCACTCTTGAGGTTGTATTCACCCAGAGACGACATCCTTTTCTAATTTGTGCAAGGATACACTATAGGTTAGAGAAAAATAGTGATCCCTTCTAAATCTGTGTTTTTATTATTTTATTTCTTGAGTTTTTTTTTATTTTATTGAGGTCATATTAGTTTATAATATTGTGTACTTTCAGTGAACATTAATATATATCAGCTTCTGTGTAGATTGCATCGTGCTCTCCACAAATAGTCTAGTTTTTATCCAACACCATACATAGATGCCCCTTTAACCTTTTCACCCACTACCCGACACGCTTCCCCTCTGGTAACTACTAATTTGTTCTCTTTATCCATGTGTTTATTTATCTTCCACATATGAAGGAATTCATGCAGTATCTCATGTCTGGCTTATTTCACCGAACATCATACCCTCAAGGTCCATCCATGTTGTTGCAAAAGGCATGATTTTGTTTTTTTTATGGCTGAGTAATATTCCACTGTATATACACCTCACATCTTCTTTATCCATTCATCAGTTGGTGGGTACTTGGGTTGCTTCCATGTCTTGGCTATTGTGAATAATGCTGTGATGAACATAGGGGTGCATATATCACTTTGTATTGCTGATCTTGTGTTCTTTGGATAGATACGCAGTAGCAGGATAGCTGGATTTTTTTTTTTTTTAAAGATTGGCACCTGAACTAACATCTGTTGCCAATATTCTTTGTTTCTTCTTCTTCTTCTTCTTCTTCTTCTTCTTCTTCTTCTTCTTCTTCTTCTTCT
>NC_060276.1:48571968-48666304 GCF_021613505.1 Equus quagga
ACTTGTTTCTTTAATTTCACAAGTCCACAGATGGAGAGGAACTGTGCTCTAAGAGTTGAATTAAATGGATTACAGCCAGAACCTCATCCACACATGATTTAGATGATGAGATTTGGGATTACTGAGCTGATGAGATTTATATGAGATTTTTGGACTTGGAGTGATGTGTAGTGGCATAAAAACTTAAGGACCTTTGGATGAGGTGAATATATTTTTCATTCGGGAGGGACATGGATCTTAGTGGACCAGATGTAGATTGTGTCAGATAGAATATCCCCCAAATTATCCACAATCCTAATCCCAGGAATTTATTAATATGTTACATTACATGGCAAAAGGGAATTTGCAGATATAATAAATGTCACCAACATTAAGATACAGAGATTATCCTTGATTATCTACGTGGACCCAATGTAAGTACATGAGCCCTTAAATACACAGAATTTTTTCATCTGAAGTCAGAGAGATGTGGCATAAGGGAATGTCAGAAAGATTAAAAGAATGAGAGGAATTTAACTCACTGTTGCAGAAAGGAGATACATGGAAAGCATGAGAATTAGTATAGGTGTCCTCTAGGAGCAAAGACTTGCCCTAGCAATCAGTCAATAAGAAAACAGAGACCTCAGTCCTGCAAGCACAATTGGATATCCATATGCAAATAAATAAACAAACTGTGATCTAACCTGGCAGTAAAGTAGAACAATTATCACAAGGAATGTAAGTGGCCTACATTCATCGATTAATCATAAAACACCTCAGACTGAATTAGAAATGAAATACAATAATATGTTGCTTACAAGAGACATGCTTTGAGCAAAAAGATAAAGAAAGGTGAAAATATATGAAGTGATAGTAGTTAAAAAATACTAGAAACAAAGAGAAATTGAGAAAAACAAAATTGTAGCATGATATGTTTAACTCATCAATCTACAACAGATAACACAAAACAAAAATTAAATAGCACAGAATGCATTAATTTAAATGACTAAAATAGAATTAAGACATGCTTTGAATTCTATCATCCACTAATTGAGATTATACCTTCTTTTCAAAGCTTTTCTCTTTCTATACCAAAATTTACAATATATCAAGTTATCAAGAAATTTTGAATAAAGTCAATTGTGCAGAAATATCACAGGCTATCCTTTGATAACAAAACAAAATAAAATTAGTAATATCAAAAAATACCAAATGCTTAGAAACAAAAATGGTGCACTCCTAAATAACGACTTGGTCATCCACTCTATTAAAAATATCTGATCAGTGGCTGGCCCCGTGGCCAAGTGGTTAAGTTCACGTGCTCTGCTGCAGGTAGCCCAGTGTTTCATTGGTTCGAATCCTGGGTGCGGACATGGCACTGCTCATCAAACCACGCTGAGGCAGTGTCCCACATGCCACAACTAGAAGGAGCCACAACGAAGAACATACAACTATGTACTGGGGGGCTTTGGGAGAAAAAGGCAATAAATAAAATCTTTAAAAAATATATTAAAAAAAAATCTGATCATCTAAAAATAATATTTAGAAAATAACTATACATATGTAGCCCTTACTATACATAAGGCATTGTTCCAAGATCTTTACATATATATTAAGCTTTTTGTTCCTCTCCATGACCCTATGTGATGTATGTGTGTATAGTTTTAATTATTATAACAATTCTCATTTTATAAAAAATTATACAGGCAAAGAAGTAATCAAAAGTAAATTAATTAACTTTAGAGGCTTCTTTTACAGTCAACATAAGGCAACTATTGACTGCCCAGCTAGAACTCATCAAGTTGAGACCTACAAAAATTTGTGTAGGGCTATAATGAGTTCAGTTGGGGCATCGTGAATTAGAAGTGCCTGAGACTATGAAAATGAAGTTATCCAGCAGAGGTTTGGATATATAGTCTGAAGCGGAGGAAAGAGAGATCATGGCAGGAGTTGTAAAACTGGGGAACTTCAGCCCCTAGTTAATAGCTGAAGCAATTTACCTTGCTATGTTAAATCAATCTCTTTACATATATGTCTATTAAAACTAGACTCTGAGCTCCTTCAGGGTAAAGATTGTGTCATATTCATAAAGAGATATGATTCCTCAGGTAGAGAGTAAAGAGTGAGAAGGAACAAAAGCAAGACTCTCCAAAGACAGATAAATTTGAGGATGAATAAGAATGGAAATTGAGGTGCTTCATGCCTAAAGGTGTAATTGACAAGATATCTAGGCTAGAATGGGAAAGAAGTGAAACCTGGAGACGCCTGGCAGACCAGGAGAATTGGGAAGTATCAAAGGCCTGCACAGAAGGTTGAAGAGTGGGAAAAGAGAAAGTGGAAGAAGTAGAAAGACGTGGGAATGTGATAAGAGAGAATAGTTTCAAAATTCAAGAATTCAGAGCCTGCACTCTTCCAGATATTTACAGGGCCTAGGGTGTCACCATGAGAAGAAATTATAGGCAAGTAGGTGAGAATCTTTGATGGAGTATAAGATAGATATCAGCACTGTGAAGCTAAGTTGTTAGATGAGTTATCACCATGAGTTTGAATTTGCTGAGAACAAATTTTCTCAAGATGACAAGAGAATAAATGAATGGGAAACAGTGAATGAAGTGCCAAATCCTTCCATGGAGATGGGGAGTGCCCAAGATATTAGTTTTAAAAAATTGAGTCTAGGAGAAAAAGGTGGCAGCTTCAAAGAAGGAGAGGTTACAGAGCAAAAGTGGTAGGAAAATTGTCTAGAACTTATAAGCATTTTAGCTTCACTCTTCTACAAGCCAAGCATCCCCCAACATGTTCCATTCATTCCTGTGGTTTGGAATGCACGTACCTCAAACACCTCTCCCTTCACTGAGTCATCTTCTACCTATTCTTTAAGATTTAGCTCAGGTATCCAAAAAGACCCTGTTGACTTCCTCAGTCTGGGTTAGGTACCTCTCTTTTGTGCCTATCAGTATAAATTCATCAATCAAAATTTATTATAATGATCATCCTGCATATCTATCTCCTCCACTAAGACCATGTCATAATAATCACTCTATCTCTAGTTCCTAGCAGTGTCTGATACATAGTAGGGACTCTATGAATAGGTGTTGAATGAGTGTTATGCCTAGTCAAGTTCAATTTTATTAAGGTTTTGCTTCACTCACTCTCATGTAAAAACCCCAACATATAACAAACATTACCACTAATTTCCTTTTTATCTCATAACTACTTCTCAGTTAGAAGTCATTGTTTAAGTTTTGGCCTAGAAGTTTGTTAAAAATGAAGAATCTCAGGTCTACACCTGGAAAGTTTAATTCAGATTGTCTAGTATGAGGCTCAGAAATCTATTTTTAACAAGCACCTCATGTGATTCTGATATGTGTAATCTGAGCATCACATTTTGAAAAATATTTCCTTAAATGAAATGTTTGAGATAAATCTAGGTTAATGATGTATAAAGAATGTCCTGAAGGACATATTTGGAATGAGTGTTTTAGAATTTTTTATCTCTGACATGGATTTTGTCACAATTAACCATGATCTAGTCATGTCAAAGTTAGTTTTATAAGAATGGTTCATAAGTATCTATATACGGGTTGAGTAGTTGATAGCATAGTGTGTCATGCACACAATAATAGCCATAATTTACAACAAAAGTCCAACATGGTTGGATTTTGATTTCTTCAACAACTTTATCCAAGCATCAGTGGAAAAAGTTAGTTTGTTAATCAGCAAAATATTAAAAATTTTGTTCAATAGCTTATAAAGACAATTACTTAAATAAAGGGTTTTTCATGATTTCAGTTCTCGTTTATTATTATGTAATATGTTAGATATATAAAAAGGTAAGGGAACAGTACATACATACCCCAGTACCACCACTCACCGGAAGAAATAAACCACTACAAATACAGTTATATCCTGGGATACTACTCTCCAATCAACTTTCCCTCCTCACACTCAGAAGTAGTCAATATCCTGCATTTGGTGGTTATGCACGCATAACTTTCTAATTTCATCAGAAATGTATTTATCCATAAGCAAAACATGGAATTGTTTATACTATTTTATTGTATGCCTTACTACAATTTATTTTCCCTTTCTCCTGTTAATGTTACAGTTTCTTATTTCAATTGAGTTTTTTTTTTTTTAAAAGATTGGCACCTGAACTAACAACTGTTGCCAACCTTTTTTTTTTTTTTCTGCTTTTTTTCTCCCCAAATCCCCCCAGCACATAGTTGTGTATTTTCAGTTGTAGGTCCTTCTAGTTGTGGGACATGGGACACCGCCTCAACGTGGCCTGACGAGTGCCGTGCCCAGGATCCAAACCAGCGAAACCCTGGGCCGCAGGAAGCTGAGCACGCGAACTTAACCACTCGACCACGGGGCTGGCCCCTCAATTTAGAGTTTTAAGGTCTCCAGTTTTAACTTCCCAGCTCCAACATCTTTTTAGTGCTCCTAATTTGTCTAGTTTCCTTTTGATACACTTGAGAGGCTCAAATTCTTCCTGCTCTCTATGGCCACCATCAATTTTTCTTAGCTCTTTCTCTTTTTTTCTTTTTTTTTTTTTGAGGAAGATTAGCCTGAGCTAACCGCTGCCAATCCTCCTCTTTTTTCCAAGGAAGACTGGCCTGGAGCTAACATCTGTGCCCAACTTCCTCCACTTTATATGTGGGACGTCTACCACAGCATGGCTTGCCAAGCGGTGCCATGTCCGCATCCAGGATCCGAACCAGCGAACCCTGGGCCACCAAAGCAGAACGTGCACACTTAACCACTGTGCCACCAGGCCAGCCTCTCTTAGCTCTTTCTAATTCCTAATTTATCTGAAGCCTTTTTGACAAGTGAGTGTTCAAAGTAGACATGCAAATGATTTTTCTATACATCAAAGTTGAGATTATCCTTAATTTCTGTTCATGGAAACTTCTTTGAATATACCTGGGATAAAGGGAACATCTGTGTTTGTAGGCAGACAGGGTGACTCTGCACTTCCAGGAGGTAAACAAGTGAAATCTTATCTTGTGTTTGGGAGGAGAACCATAAATATCTATTTAATAGCATTAATGACTACCAAACCAAGAAAAGTCCATTGGAAACTGGTAGGTTGAAAGAGTTTATAGAATCCATCAAGTAGTGAAGTGACAATATGTCAAGTGAGATTTAGGACCTAGGCAACAAGATGCACAAGATTTGAGAGCAGTCTGGAGAGGAGACCAAGTAGGGCTCAAGTTTCCACAGGAATAGACTGATCATCAACAAATGGATCGCTGTGCTCAATATATATTTGCCCCATCAACTCCACTCTCCACCCTTCTTCACCCTTTGCTTTCTGTCCTGGGATTCTAACCATTATGGATTACATCAATAGGCTCCCATGCTCTCTGGCTTCCAGTTGGGTTTGGCTAAAAGGGAGCCCTGGAAAGAGATAGCAGAGAAGAGGCCAAGTGAGTCCCTAGTATTTATTCCCCTGACTATCCCTGTGAGGTCAGCTCAGGCTTCCTGTGTCCCTTAATCTCTCTTGCCAGCAGAGGCAAGATCTCTGCCTAAAACACATCCAGTGGTAGCACGAGGAAGGGTTGCCTCACAAACTGGAATTGTTCCTCCTTGTGAGTTACCACCTATCAGTGTCTTCAGGACCATAAAAGAGAGTGGAGGGCATGTATGGGAGTTGATTATAAAAATGTTAAACCAAAGTGGATAAAATTTAACACTCAAAGGACTGAATGCATTGACATGGGTGTATATACCTAGGATTCAGCATTTAATATGCTGGCTCAAGAACCTGGGAATAGTATTAACAGTCTTCTAGATTGACTAATTGAATTCTGGACTCAACAATGGCCTACAGTTAATGAGGTTAAAATGCTAGTATTTTCCTTGCATACACTGGAGCAGTGGTTCTCAAAAAGTAGTCCCTAGACCAGGATCATCAGCCTAATCTGGGAACTTGCTATAATTGCAAATTCTTGGGGACCACCCTAAAATTACTTAATTAGAAACTCTTGGTGTAGGACCCAGCAATGTGCGGTTTAACAAATCATCCAGGTGATTCTGATGAACACTGATGCTTGAGAACGACTGCACTAGAGGAAAGAGGCCAAAGGCCCAGGGAAATGAGAATGTTGGAATGGATTCATTATATGTAATCTTCTCAACGCTGTAGTGGCTGAACTTTGTAAGTCAGAGGTAACAAGAGGGGATGTTGTGGTGGATTAGGGTTCCCTGATGTCAATGGAAATAATGGGATCCTGGTGTGGTAGAGGTCAAGTAGCAGTATTTAACTATCGGAGACAAAGTGTGTGTAATTTCCCAATAAGCCCAGGAATGTAATGATAATCAGAGTATTTTTACCTAGAGCAAACTGTGGTTATGGCCAATTGATCACCAAGTCCCTAGAAATTAAATAGATTGGCAACTAGCCAATCAACTAAGTTGCTAATAAAGGTGGAAAAATTCCAAATCAAGTTAGAAGCCTAACTTGAGTCACCATAGTAGGAATCCATGGCCTCTTCTCCAAATCCTCAGCTTTGATTGAGTCAAAGCCCTTCAACTGAGGGGCAAACTGTGAACCTTTGAGGAGAGACCCTGCAATGTGAGCACAGGCTTACAACATGAACCCTCCCTCAATCCTTCTCCAGTAAGACCTCCAGCCATTAACCCAAGGACTGTGCACTGAAGGAAGAAAAATATCCTGACCTTCTGGGGATTAATAGATACTTACCTGGGATTTAGGTTGATGCCTAGAGACAAATGTGCCACTGTAGTCCACTGGTCAAAGAAGGGGCTTAGTGAAATCAGGTGACATATGGAGTCTTGGCCCACATTCATTTCACAGTACATCCATTTGGAATGTAGACCTGCTCTGTCATTTTCCTTGTTGCAGAGTATATAGTGGGAATAGATATATTAAGTAACTGGCAGAATTTCACAGTGGCTCCTTGTCTCATAGAATTAAGTTGAAATACTTTATAGAATTGATCGAGTTGTGAAGTGATGATATGTCAAGTGGGAGGGCTATTATGGTGGAAAAATAGCCTCATGGAGGGCTATTATGGTAGAAAAAGTGAAGTGGGGGCCTCTTCCAAGATAACAAGCCAACAACTCTGGAGAATTTGCAGTGATTAGTGTTACCATCAAAGATTTTAGAGATGCAGGGGAAATGATTCCTATAACACTCTCATTTATCGTGCTTGTTTGGCTGGTGAAAAAGCCAGACGGATCATGGAAAACAACAGTAGATTATTGCAAATAATCAGGAGGTGACGCCAATTGCAGCTGTGGTTTCAAATGTGGCATATTTACTGGAGCAAATCAAAACAGCCCCTGAAATCTAGTATGCAGCTACTGACCTGTAAAATGCTTTCCTTTACCTACTAATCAGTAAGGAATATCAGAAACAGTTTACATTTACATGGCATGGATAATGATATATTATATAGTTTCACATCAGGACTGTGACTCTCCTGCTCTCAGTCATAATATAGTCCAGAGGGACTCTGGTCCTCTTGACATCCTGCAGAATATCATTTTGGCTCATTAGATTGTTGATATTATGCTAATTGGACCACTGAGTAGGAAGTAGCAAGTACCCTAGATCAATTCCTAGAAACTTCACTGGTGAAGGATCATTTCTTTATTTTTTTTCATTTCATCAGACTGATATATTTGTAAAATATAAATATGAATTACTAGAAAAATATTTATGCAAGTGCATGTTGCAAGTATGTCAAATTGCTATATAAGTTTTCAAACATTTCTATCAATTTTCATATTTATCTTGTTTCAGACTAACAACAAACAGTTTAGGAGCTGACACAGTCCATGGACCATACTTTGAGCAGCACTGCCATAGATGCCTTAGTATGACATATGAATGCCAGAGAGCAGGAGATGAACTATGCAAAATTTCAGGACCTGCCATGGTAGTCAAGCTTCTAGGAGTCCAGTGGTCTTGGGTATATTGGGCTATCTCCTTCCAAAATGAGAGACAAGTTACGTCACCTTTTACTACTGACCATAAAAAAACAGGCACAATGCTTGGTGGTCCTCTTTTGGATTTGGGAGGCAACATAAAACACATGTGTGCTGCTCTGACAGATCCACTGGTAGTCTGTGAAACTTCTAATTTCAAGTGGGTTCTAGAAAAGAACAGGCTCTCCATCAGTTCCAGGCTGCGGTACAAAATGCTTCACTACTGAGCCTTGACGAACCAGAGGTCCCAAAGTTATGGGAAGCTTCTGTGGCAGAAAGAGGCATTATATGGAGCCTCTGGCAAACCCCACTGGAAGGATAATAGCACAGAGCCCTTTGATTTAGGAGAAAACTCTTACCCTACTCTATTCTCCATTTAAAAAATGGCTCCTGGCTTAGGAATGGGTTCTAGACAAGACTGTATTGTTCACCGTGAACTGGTGCTATCTGATTCACACAACCGTGAATTTGGATGTGCATGGCAGCATTTCATTATAAAATGGAAGTGGTATCTACCTGGACTAAACAGATATGGAGGAAAATGTGAAAAGTGTGAGCAAATGATCCAGTAATTATGCTCCTTGGTATTTAACCAAGTGAATTGAAAATTTATGTCTACACAAAAACTTGCACATGGATGATTAGCAGCTTTATTCATAATGCCAAAACTTGGAACAACCAAGATGTCCTTCAGTAAGTGAATGGGTAAATATACTGTGGTACATCCAGAAAATTATTTCAGAATGTTATTCAGCACTAGAAACAAATGAGCTGTCAAGCCATAAAAAGACATGGAGGAAACTTAAAATGCATATTACTAAGTGAAAAAAGCCAATCTGGAAATTCTACATACAGTATGTTCCCAATTTTATGGCATTTTGGAAAAGGCAAAACTACAGAGACAGTAAAAAAATCAGTGATTACCAGGGGATGGGGGAGGGAGGAATAAATAGAGCACAGAAGACTTTTAGGGCAGTGAAACTATTTTGTATAATATTATAATGGTGGATATATGTTATTACACATGTGTCGAGATCCACAGACTGTACAACACCAAGAGAGTACTCTAATGTAAACTATGGGTGATAATAATGTGTCAATGTAGATTCATCAATTGTAACAAATGTACTCCTCTGGTGCTTGATGTTGATAGTGGGGGAAGCTGTGTTTGGGGTGGGGGAGGAGTATATGTGAATTCTTTGTTCTTTCTACTCAATTTTGCTGTGAACGTAAAACTTCTCTACAGATAAAGTCTATTAAAAATTATAAGAGATAGCTCAGATTCTCATGGTACCTGGTTTATACTGCTTTACCACGTCTCCCTCAAACACACCTATCACCTTATGAGGAGTTCCTTATGAGTAGCTAATGAGGAAAAAAAAAAGCATGGGCCTGATTTACAGATGGACCTGCATGGTATGCCAATACCACCTAGAAAGAATAGCTGTGAAAGTCACCAGTGAAGGGAAATCCTTCCAGTGGCCAGATATTTGGTAGTATCTATGACTTTGCACATCAGTGGAAGGAGAGATTGTCTGAAGTATATATCTAGATCAATTCATGAGCAAAGGCTAACAGGTCTGTTAGGGATTTAGAAAGATCAGAAGTGAGCAATAAGTGACAAGGAAGTCCCAGGGGGAAGTATTTGGATAGACCTCTTAAAATGCGCTAAGAGTGTGAAGACACTCATAATCTATGCAAATACCAACCAGAGGGCATCCATGTTAGAGAAGGCTCTCAACAATTAGATGGACAAGATGCTCTTTTGGTTAGTCAACCTCTTTCCCCAGTCACCCTGATACTTATTCAATAGCCCCCCACACAAAGTATACACGGTGATAGGGATAGAGATTATGCATGGGTTCAACAATATAGTCTTTCCATTGCCAGACCTGACTTGGTTACCACCACTTCTGAGTGCCCAACCTGCTCACAGCAGAGGCCAACATTGAGCCCCTAATAATGGTATTTCAATGGACCAGCAGGCTATCTGATATCAGATTGATTACATTGGACCTTTCCTTTTTATGGAGGAGGCAACACTTTCTCCTTGATGGGATAGACATATATTCTGGATATGGATTTTCTTTCTTTATCTGGTAAGATTGTGCCTGCGCCACTGTTAACGGACTTAGAGAATGCCTTTATCGATTGCCATGGTATCTCATACAATATTAGTTCTAACCAGGGGACATAGTTTATAGCAAAGGGCTCACACCTATAGAATTCACTGGTTTTATTATGTGCCTTATGTGGGCTGCTGAAGATTCACTTGTTATGACAAATAGGAGAAAACAACATGCAGGTTTAGGATGCTGCTCTAAAGAATGTAATGTATGCACTACACCAGTGGCCAATAAATGGTACAATTTCTCCCATAACCAGGAACTAAGTGCTGGGTGGGAGTGGCCTTTCCTACTACCACAGCTCATAACATACTTGAAGAATTTTTGCTTCCATTCTCACAATCTTGGGCTTTGTGGGTTTGGAAATCCTAGTGTACAAGGGAGGAATACTTCCACCAGGAAACAAGGTATTGGGTTTGATGGTTGGGAAGCTGAGACTACTTCACAGCCTTTCTTGAGCTCTTCATGCCACTAAACCAATAGGCAAAGAAGGGAGTCACTGTACTGGACTAGGTTATTGATTCTAATTTTAGGGGCAAACTGAATTGTCACTACACAATGGGACAAAGAGGATTATGTTTGAAATCCAGGGGCTTCTCAGTTGGGCAAGGGAGTAACAAGAGCTACCCCCTCTTGTTACTCCCTTGCCCAATGGCAACAATCTGATAATGCAGGACAACAGGGCTCAGATCCTTCAGGAATGAAGGTTTGTTACACCCAACCAGGTAAAGAACCTCATCCACCTAGCTGCTGACAGAGGGTAAGGAGAGCATGGAATGGGAGAGTAAAGGCGGCTATGGTTACCAATTTAGTGTCATGAATAGCTACAGGGGAGAAAAATGTAGCACTATGCTTTATGTTCCTTTTTTCTCCTCCCCCACATTCTACCACTACTTTAATGAATTATGTCAGTAGTGGCTAATATTTTAGGTGGAGTATGATCAAAATGAAATCACTCTGCAATGATATGGTAACTTGTGTGACTTCATGCAACCCCTTGAGGGGAGACACGAAATTTTCGCTCAGATGAAGGACAAGAATAGCGGCTGAGGTGCAAAAGGGGTGGGCAGTGCTGGGTATCTTTTATTTGCCCCACCAGTTCTACTCTCCACCCTTCTTGAACCTGCTCTGTGCCCCAGGAGGCTGACTTACATGGTCTATATCGATGAGATCCCATGACCTTTGATTTCCAGTTGGGTTCAGCTAATGGGGAATCAGACAAGAGAAGAAAGGAGGAACGTGAGATCAGGATATTTGTCCTCTGAACTGTCAGCTCAGGCTGACTGTGACCATGCTCAAGGTCCCCTTCTATACACAACTCTCACCTTCATCGTTCTAGTCCCTTCAGGCCTAGAAGTAGTAATAGGTCATTGTTACTAGCCTCGGGTTACTGCACTACCCCATGTGGTTCTCCTACATTCTGCCAACATCTTTGTAAATAGTCCTTTTGTAAATAAACCTTTTCAGATTATCCTAACTTGTGTGTGCCATCTGTTAAATGACTGCATCTCTGATTGATACAACCCTCTGGGCAGCGCTCTTGGTACAGCCTACTATCTATGATTGGGTGGGTATGTACCAGATGTCTATAGGCAGTCTTCATATGCACATATATGCACATTGGGGGTAATCAAATTTTCTCCCCTTACTTGATTGCAATTGTCTTTTAGAATTTGGTTGTTAAAGATTTATGCAATATTACAAGGGACTATTGGGCTTAGAGAAATCATTCATATGGGATTCTTGGTTAGGTCTAGAAATATATGGCCATCAGGCAGGAGCAGTGACTGCTTAATGGCCATAATATGCCTTTTTGTAAAGTTTCACATTTTTTGGTTGATATTTTTCTATTTTTATCTTGTTTTTACGTACTGAAATATTATGGAGGTTGTTTTGAGTTATACTAGGTCATGGATTTTATTCACTGGTTTCCTTCATGTTTGTGATAGATGTAATAGGGTTTTAATTATGGTTCCTCACTTTCTATTAAGCTTGTTGTACTCACAAAATCTTTATCTGAGTAAAGAGGCCACAATAAAGGAAAACATGTTCTTGTGGATTATATCTGAAGATCTAGATAAATTAATTCTGTGAAGGTTGAGTTAGGAAGTAAACGGGATACATCTTAAAAACAAATTTAGGTAAACTAATTGAATAAAGATTAGAATGTGAGGTGGATGGTTTGAAAATGAGATATATTGATAATTAAATAATTAAGCTATTTTGTTTCAGGGCACTAAAGACAAAAAGAGCATTATAATTACCTCTGTAAAAGGAGACAAATAATCTGCATCATAAAAACAAGACAGGAGAAAATGAAGTCTCAAAAAATACAGAAAATTTGTTTTACTATTTGCACTTTGGTGATAGATCACTGTAGACACATACACACATATGTAAGGCAAGGGAGTATTAAGAATGGGGCAGGGTGGGTTGTGATATTGGGATGCTAGGGATGTCTGTTGCATTTGAAATGGAATAGATAGGAGTGGTTGAAAAGCTAGAGAGTTTTAACGCCTAAATATTTTCCACAGATTAACTCATTTAATTGTAGGGCTGCTGTGGAGCAGTCTGTCACCAAGGCCTGCACACTTAATCTCCACACTGTACTGCCTCTAAATTTGGCAGTAAGTGTTTTCACCTAAGTTTGCAAATTAAGTTTATGGCAAAAGCTGCAACATGGAGTAATCAAAACCAAATAACTTACACCAAGACCCTGTTTCACAGCATTTAACGTCAACTATATAATAACTGTGCTTAGGTAAAATGATTGGCAGCTAAGATCTGGCCTAGGTTCTGAGTTGGGATGGGAAAGAGGTAGTCTCATGGCTATCAATGGGCAGCTGCAATTGTCTATGTATAGGAAAGGCTTAGTACTACCCATATGAAAAGGAATTTCCAAGCCCAGAGACAAGGAAATATACATAAATACTTACTTTAAAAATATGCAGAAACAATCCTGCCAGGAGGTTGAGGAGGAGAGAATACAAAGTTCCTTTGTTTGGTGTGAGACTTGATTGCCTACAGTAGTTCTTCAGAGAGTAGGGGAGTCCTCTGGCCACACTAATGTATTTGATCCTCTAGGTTGATACAATGTTGTCAAAGGACAGGGGATGGGTAACAGGTGCAAAACCTTTAATTTTTAGTATAAGCTAAAAGTTTTTGGAGATAGCCTTTCAATTATTTCTGTGAAAAAGTTTTTTTGTGAAAGTAGTATGTAGTCAGACTGCTTAAGTAAAAAAATAAATAAAAGCTTCCTTGAGTTGTCGGTATTATTGTCTAAAGCTCTTTGATGCAATTTCATGGAGTCTAAAACTATCAGGGGATAGTCTGAATAGAGGGAACACTAACCTCATAGTCTGCAAGCCTGTCACACAGCAGGATGTACAAACCAAATGCAGAGATTCTCAAAGTATTCAGATTTTCCTTGTGTGGAGAATAAACTGGCTTTCACAAGGCCATGTTTTCACTGGCTATTTTTATTATTATTATTATTGTGTGTGTTCGTGAGGAAGATTGGCCTTGAGCTAACACCTGTTGCCAATCTTCCTCTTTTTGCTTGAGGAAGATGGTGGCTGAGGTAACATCTGTGCCAATCATCCTCTATTTTATGTGGGATGCCACCACAGCATGGCTTGGTGAGCTGTGCTATGTCTGTGCCCAAGATCTGATCCCACGAACCCTGGGCCGCCAAAGTGGAGCACATGCACTTAAGTACTACGCCACCGGGCCAGCCCTTCACTGGCTATTTTTAGATAGTATTATTACTAAAAATATTTGGTCAAGATTTTTTGAAAAATGAAGTCCATCCAAATATTTTATGACTTAATATAACCATTTTAAGTACACAAATGGTTATTTTAATGGTTTAATAAGTTGGCTTCTATTTGTATTTCATAAGTTTCCATAGAGCTAAAGCATTTTGAGTTCTCAGGAAGATAGCAGAATGGGTGATCGTTTTGCAGTATATAAAATAATTCTGTAAACTTCATTTCAGCTCAAATTTAAGGAAAAAATAAAAAATATACTTCTTCTACATGAGCAACAGGATGCTAAAAATAACCAGCAATAAGATTATTTATGATGGCAATGTTATTAATAATGATAATCATTTGACTCTAGTAAACAGCTTCTGGGAAAAAGACATCTGAAAATACCATACAGAGTCCTTGATTATACCATTCAAAGTAGTAGCTTATTGGAGGGAATATTAGCATATCCATGCTCTCCCTAAAACAGTTCTACTCTTGTCAAGTTTCTGAGCACAAACTCATACTCATGTTGTGCTGTTATCAGCCTTCATCATAAAAATTGATCTGATTTCCTCTTATGAATCCTTATTTGAACATTTTACGTCTATAAAATATAATCCTCCAAATATCCTGCTGTATAATCAGGAGTTTTAAAGCAGTGCAAGTCAGATTAATCATGCCCAGAATATCTAAGTATGGAAGGTGGTGTTTCTCCTGGTTCTAGCAGAAATTTGGTAGGACGCACTAGATTTTCTGTCATTTTATCTTGGTATAAACATTCTTGATACATGCTACAAATACATGACTCTTGAAAATATTACGCTAAGTGAAAGAAGCCAGCCACAAGAGACCACATACTATATAATTCCACTTATATGAAATGTCCAGAACAGGGAAATTTATAGAGACAGAAAATATGTGGGTAGTTGCTTAGGGCTGGGGAGGCTGGGAGGTGGAAAAGAGGATAGGATATGGAGTTTCTTTCTGAGGTGATTAAAATACCCTAACATTGATTGTGATTATGCTTGCAAATATCTGTGAGTATACTAAACAACACTGAACTGTATACTTTTAAAAGGTGAATTTTATGGTACGTGAATTATATCTCGATAAAGTTAAAAAAAGTGAGGCAGGGGCTTATACATAGCATTGGTACATTGCATGCATTCAGATTCTCCTTTGTCCCAGGGCCTGACCAACTAATTCAATTCAGTGAAAATCATGAGGCACCTATCATATGCAGAACACTGTGTACCATCCTTGCAAGAGACAAAAGATGAAACAGCCTCTATCTTTAAGGTTACAAAGCAGTAGGGGGACGATGACATAATAAAAATGATAACAGTAATGACGATAGTGATAGTGATGATGATAGGAGGAGGAGGAAAAAGAAGAAATAACATTTATCGAGCATTTGCTATGTGCTAGGAACTTTGTTAAATGTTGTAAATACTATTTTGTCTTATTCTCACAACAATCTTAGAGACAGATCCTATTATTTTTCTGATTTTGTGTCTGAGGAAATTGAGGCACACAGAGATGAACTAACTCACTTAGTCACATATCAAGAAATGGTAAGGTGAGAATTTCAACCTAGTGCTTAGCCAAGAGCCAGTGCTCTTAACAACTAGAGTCCATTAATAAACACAAAATACATAATACAAGATGGATTCAGGTAAGTGTCACGAGAGAGTTAGTAAAAGTGATAGAGCCATTTGGAGAAAGAACACATCTTGTTTGTAGCTCAGGAAGGACTAGGAAAGTCAATTCTGTTCTAAAGTACACAGGTGTGTTTGAATGTTTGACTATAATCTTCATGAGTCCTGAAATAACTAAAAACCTACATCACAGATTAAATATTTCTTTTTTTTCTAAAATAAATCCAGTCAAACAGAAAATCACCTCAGAGTCACAATGTCAAAGGTACAATTTTCTCAAGATAAATTTATAATAAACAAAGGAACTATCACAAGATACAAAATCAGAACCTCAAATTTTATTCATTTTCCTTATCTCCAATCTAATCCTTTATCTGCAGCCTGAGAGCTTTCATATTCTTCTCTTTGTGCTTGCAATTACATTCCTAATCTATATTGTATTGATTTTTTTCCCCCTCTCTGGTCTACTTTCTTATCGACTTTCCCACTGCTTCCCTTCCCACAGTCAAAGTTAGTTGAATGTTATGGCTAAAGCTATTCTTTTTATGAATCACATAAAGCAAATCACTAATAACTTTAGTGCTTTTCACATAAAGGATAAATTATTTTGTTTTCAATCTAGAGGCTACATATTAAATGTTCACCTAAATCTATTTAATCTATTGTCATCTACATATTTCCACATCACTTTTCCCTACCATATTGTCTATACTTACATTTAAAAAATAGCATTCCCCTTTTCTCTCAAGTCCCCATGAGTGCTTTTTAAATTTCCTTCCCAAACCCCTTACTGGAAGACTGTTCAGGCTATAATCAGAGGAATAACAAAGTAATCTTACCTCCTAGACAGTCAGCATTGCTGATAAGCATGAAATATTATGGTAGACCACCCACTTCCTCAGTCATTACATAAAAACCAGTGCAAATAAAATAATGTTTCTTTCTACTGTGGCATAAATGATCACCACCTCTGAATCAATCTGCAGACCACAGGAAGATGTGATAGAAGATAAGTGAGATATTTTATGTAAATAATGAAATAGACATTCTAGAGTTCTGTGTTATTACTCAAATTAGGTTAGCTGATGCTGAAGTAATAAAAAACACCTCAAATCTCAGTGGTTTAACACATAACAGTTTATTTCTCACTCTCAACGGTTCACTGCAAGTTCATCAGCTCTCCAGGGCAGGTCCCATACACACAGTGACTTAGAGATCCAGGTTGCATCCATCTTGTAAGTATACCATTTGGAGTACATTGCTTTCAGGTCACCATGGCAGGTAAAGAGAGAGCTGGAGGGTCATGCAGGACTTTTTGCTGCTCCATTATCAAAATGACACGTCACTTCTGTTTACAATCTCTCTGCTAGAAGTAATGAAATGGCATTGCCTAACTACAAGGGGCTGGAAAGTGAATGGGAGCACATGGATATTGATAAACTGTTAATGTCTTTGCCACATTCTAAAATAATATAAGCTTTTCCCATATTTTAATGAAAAACGATTTCAAAAAACTCTATATGGATACAAAATATCCCTTAAATATAATAGTTTTTATCAGTACATAGATATAGATATATTTTAGGAAACAGGTAAAGTTATGAAGCTTCAAGGTGATCTAGCATGGCAATACATTTATAATGTTCCAAGAACTTTACTGAGAGATTCTGGTATTTCAACAGCAAAAATTTGGGGAGCCAGTATGTTATTTATCTACTAGATGTTTTCTATCTTTATAATAATTTTACCTGTGATTCAAGAAAGCCAACATGAAATCATCTATTTAAAAAAAATAGCTACTGATTCTATCATGCCAAAATAATTTGTACATATATTACAATTAGCACATCCTCTGTAACAGGTTTTTTTTGAGATATCAATTTATAATTCATATTACTCTGATATATAAAAATTTAAAGTAAAAATAATTTTCAACTCATTAGAGCATTAGTGGTAAATGTGAATGAGCAACAGACATGAGGCACCAAATCTTAGTAAAATATGACACAGGAAAATCAATGATGTCATTATCTCCTAAATTTAACTCTTATTTTAATTCAATATTAATGCTTAAGACAACAAAATTTTAAACAGCATACTTACTAAGATTTTGGCAGTAGCTTTATTAACAAGACACATAGTGTACTAGAGGTCTGGCACTCAACTTGGTTACAGTAAACCAGCTTCAATATGAAGGCATTAAATATTTTTTTTAAAACCTTCTTTTTACATGCTAAATATTTTGGCAAGTGTGCAAACACAGTAATGAAATTAATATAGTAGGATTAAGAAATTACAAACTTGAAACGTGTATCCTAAACATAAATCATATAAAAAAAAGGATTACTGGTTATATAGACTGTCCCTGGATAATCAAAACTTAACAGTATAAAACATGCAAAATATTTCAGAATCTTCATTAATCAAAAAATACCAGGGTCTATTTAAAATGATTCCCCTCCAAAGGGTACCAAAGGTAATTCAAATCATGTAACACTGTAATCCTAAATATTCTTCAGTAATGTTGAAGTAGAGGTAAATTTCATAGAATTGGGGGCTTACTTATACTGTAAATTCCTGTCTTTCTCGTTCACTTAAAGCAGCACACATTATTCCATAATTTCACTAAGTAAGAAAAGAATGGCTGCTGCACTGGCAAAAATAGAATGTGTAAGTATCAAAGGCACACTATTCAGCTAGCCAAAGTTATAGCAAACATTTTCCCCCACAAGCCCTTTCCCCATGTAAACAAAAGTTTATTAAGGAGAAAAGTAAAATAAAATACACATCATCAAAAGTAAGGATTTTGAGACATCAATGTTAAGTCCATGCTTCAAAAATGTCAACTATAGTCATCTGGATATTTCTGATTACATTTTAAAGATATATTCAAATTAGATACTTTTAACATTAGATACATTTTTTTGTCAAAATTATTTATTATCTAAAACATTTTACTCTAATTCCAAACATTTTAACCACTAGTACGACAACAGGGTTTTAGCTCTCAGAGGAATAAATCACTGGAAGAAAAAAACACACAGACAAAATCCTATACTTAAGCTGCAGGCAACAATTATGGCCCTTGCTGGCACAGTGGCATTTGACTGGCAACTCAAACTCGAGGAATAATTCTACTAACACAGGGAAATTCATACATTTTGGTAAATACGCCCTAACATTCACAGTTGAAATTTTCTTTAGATCTTCCTTTTTTTAATAGGAAAATCTTGCTTTTTATCTTAATATTATTCCGACTTGTGACTTGAACCTGACTTCTTTTTCTTCTTCTTACTATGTTTCTTGTGCTGTTTTTTTTTCTTCTTCTTTGCTTTTTCCATTGCTTTTTCTTGCTCTTCACATCTTCTCTTCTTTTTTGCTTGTACCTCCTCTTTATAATCTGATTCTGATGAGGACTCCGATGATAAAGGTTTATCCTCAGGATAAGTCTTCTTTCTTTTTTTGCTGAGACTTCTGACATCCTTTTCTTTCTCTGTTTCATCTTGTGACTTCTTTTTCTTTTTTACATATTCCTTGCTCTCTGACTCAGATTCATATGTAGAGCTTTGTGATGATTTGTGTGAACGATTCTTCTTTTTCTTTCTCTTTTTACCTTGTTTCTTTTCCTCATCTTCAGAATCTGAAGAACTGCTTGAAGAATCAGAGCTTGATGAAGAAGATGACGAAGACCGAGAAGACTTCTTCTTTTTCTTTTTCTTTCTCTCTCTTTTTTTGGATGAACTCTCATTTCCACTTAATAATTTCTCTCTGCTTTCTTCTAGTTCTTTCTTCCAATTCTCGTTCATTTTTTCTTCAAATTCAGCTAACGCCTTGGAGCCTTTCTTTTTATTTTCTAATTGTTTCTTCACTTCTTCCCATGTGGGCCTTGGTCGATTCAGATAATCTTGTATTGTTGGACCTGCAGATTGAGTTGGGCCCCTCCATCTGGCCATCGCTATAGGATTCATATATGCCACCCGATTATCTCGCTTCCCCATGGTGCCCGATGGTTCCCAGAGCAGACTCTCAGTTGCTAAGGAGAATAAAGATAGACATCCTCCTTAAATTCTGCATCTGCTGGTATAGCAAGTGGGTTCCATTCTGTGAGAGAAGCAGATGGAATGATTACAAATCACCTTAAAAATAAGACAAAATAAACATGTAAGCTTAATTGTTCACTATCACATAGTACAATAGAAATTGCATATTTGCATATTTTAGACATTGTGGTATGACTATAACATAAACTTAAAATGTATATACTTCATGTAAGGTTCTGACTATCTAAAATTTTTAATTACTATTTCCTTTTATATTGTATGACACCTTTTTTTCTTTCTTTAATTCTGCTTTAGATGGTATAAAAAGAAATTTCTATAGTTGAATTATATACCAGGCAGAAAAGTACAGCAGAATCCCTTCTATCTAGGTGTCATACCTGAAAAATCCTACTCCCTCAACTCTCACATCCAGTCCATTACTAAATCCTACTATTCAAACCTCCACAATAGGTCTCATATCCATTCACTTCTCTCCACACATATTGTCATCAACTTAGTCCAGGCTCTATCATCTCTCCCCTGGACTATTAATGTCTAATATTTATTAAGTGTTTATTATCTGCCAGGGACTACTCACTGTTTTGCAATGGATTATCTCATTAAATCTCTAGACTAATCCTATTACCTCTATTTCACGGAGAATTTGAGTAACTTGAACAAAGTAACAGCTAATAAATGCTAAAACCAGGATTTAAACCAAGGTAGCCTGACTCCAAACCTTGCATACCTAGCACAACACTATATTGGCTCCTTAAATCAACTTCTTAATTGATAGCCCTATTATTACCATTACTCTCTTACATTCCAGTCCAGTTGGATCTTAAAATACTCCAGTGGCTTTACATTATAATGAGAATTAAATCCAAACTCCAATAAAGGTCCTATTTGATCTGTCCTGTTTAACTCTCTTAGTTTCATCTAGAGTCACTCATCCTTTTTCTCAATTCTATCTTCTCCAGTCCTCTCTTGGTTTCTGGAACACGCTAAGCTCCACTGCATCTTTCAGGTCTCAGTCTAAATGTGAATTCCTCAGAAAGGCAATTATTAGGTTGAACTATATAAAATTGACAATTATACAGGACAAAAGCAGTCAAATACCAGCAATTTCATATGGCTCAACCTTGTATTAAAGTATGTTGCAGGGTACGTATCTACCCCTCATATTCATTATTCTGTAGGCTAGTTCCTTGTTTCTTTTATTCATAGTACTTAGTAAATTGGTGCTTATTTTATTTGTCTGTATTTGGATGCGTGTGTGTGTGTGTGTATGTGTACCCACTGCTAAATATAATGCCAAGAAAGGTAAAGGCCATGTTTGATGTGCCTTATTCACCATAGTGTTCCCAAAATTTAATATAGCATCTGGGCCACACTAAGTACTTAATAAATATTTGCTCAATGATAAACAAACAATGAATGGATAGATGGATGGATGGCTTACTCTGGGAGAGAGGGGCATTCAGAGAAGCCTCCTGGAGTTGGTGATGTCTGTATAAGATTTTGAACCATAAATAGGAGTTCACCCAGGAAATGAAGAAATGAAGGACATTCCAGGCAGAGGAAACAATATGTGAAAAAACAGAGGAATCTCAAAGAGCACCATGTATATAGTGTTGATGGAGCCTAAAGTGCAAGAGAGCAGTGGCAGGAGGTGAGGCTGCATAGACAGAAAATAGCCTGATCACAGAGGCCATCTTAGGTCATTTTAAAATCTTGCATTTGTTCTATAGTTGTTAGGAAGCCAACAAAGTCTTTTACATAGGAGAGAAAGATGATCAGACATACGGTGGATCTTTCTGTCAGCCTACATCCTGACTCTTGACTCTTTAAGTCAACCTAACATACCTACCCATCATAAGCTCAATGCCACAAATGTTACAGTGATTCTTGGTGATAGTTTCTTCCATTTGATTTGTTGTGTTCTTCATCTTATTCTCCTTACCCTTCAGTTTGGTCCAGCTTCTCTTAGTTCTTTCTGTCATTTTCATTCTTACTGCTACTCCAAAGATCTGTCAAATATCATTGTTTCTCTGACTTGATTATCAAAAGCGCTTAGGGACTTTAGTTCATATTTAACTTGTGGTTCTCTCTGCTACTGGACACTTAGAATAGCATAATCCACTAAAACTTCAGTTCCTTGAGACCTATTTCTGACATCATCTAGAAAGATATGCAAAGGCCAGTTCACAAAGACTTTGGATGTGATGCTAAGGAGGTTGGAATTTATTCTTTAGGACTTACAGTGAAGCTAATGGGGAGATATTGACTATTTTAAACAGGACAGTGATATGGTCATATTTGATTGTTTAAGAGACAATTATTTTACAGCACGAAAGATGGATTGGAGGCATATAAGACTGAAGGCAATGAGATCATTTAAGACAAGACAAGGCAGACAAGAAATGACAGAGTCTGAACTAAAAACAGTGGCACTGTGAATGAAAAGAGGAGGGATGATTCTGGAAAGATAGTGGTACAGGAGGACTCTGAACTCACCTCCTCCCACAGATACAACAAATCTATAATTACTTGTGGAACAATTACCTCTGAGAAAGATCTGGAAACTGGATTAATAGGACCCCCACAACAAAGTACAACACTGACAGGGGTGGAAGGGGCAGAAATAAACCTCTGCTGAGGAAAAGATCACATCCTAGCCACAGTGCTTCATGGCCGGGAGCAATCTTAAAGATATGAAGCTTCTCCCAGAGGAACAGGAGGATCTGAGCAGGAGATCTATGCCACAATAGGTATCCCAGCCTTTAGATTCAGCACAACTGAGATGAGTTCCCATAATACGTGGCCTTGCTGGTTTTCAAAACCAATGAGGAATACTCCCAGAAAACTATCAAACTCAAGAAAGAGAAAAGCCTACTCTCAAAGGGCTCACACACAGATTTACCTGATCCAGAAACCAACACAAAAACCACACAAATAAAGATGCATAGTCCTTTGGTAAAAGAGAATCACTTGCTAAGCTCTGAGTGTATCTCAGAGAGACAGGAAGAGGCTAGGACCACTCCCCCAGGGACTGAGACACTAGTGGCAGCCATTATTGTGACCTGCTGACACAGATGCTGGCAGTTGCCAGTGGATTTCTTCCTCTGGCCTGTTAGCACAGGCATTTGCCCCACCCACTAGTGCACTGATTTAATCCAGTGCAGCTAGGCTAGGCAGCCCACCCTAGGGACTGGCCTTGCCCACCAGCAAGCCTGCAGGGAACTGGTGGGCCCATGGATATGAGGTGCATGGGACCTCTGAAGTGGGGCAAGTGGGTCTGCCCTGGTGGGGTGTGTGAGTCTGTGGGTGGTGGGGCACGTCAAACACAGCTGACTTGTGCTCCTGGCCAACTCAAACAGCCACACAGGGGTGTGCCCCACCTTCCAATACCTGAAACCATCCTGTGTTGCAATGCCTGGGTCTGGTCCCACCCATCTGTGCTCCTGAGAGAGTTGAGAACAACCTCACACCACTGAGAGCCTCACTGGAGGCCAGCAGAAACTGCAAGCCCCTGAGCCTAGCAACCAGCCATGCTGCGGGCCTGACTCACTTAACAACTAAACAGTAGCAGTTGTGTGCTATTAGACCTTGCAGCCAGCTGTGCTGTGGCTCTCTCTGCCCAATAAAGTGACTAAAGTGACCATAGCAGTGGCATGTGGCTGAGCCTTACAGCCAGCTGGCCCAGGGACCAGCCTAGCCTACCTGTATGCCAGTAGCAAGAGCAACCCCGCCACAACAGAAGCACACACGTAGCCCACACAAGGGACACTCCTGGAACATCTTAAACAAGTGATAAGAGGAAAGTGCACTGCTAGGCCCCATAGGCCATCTCGTACATAAAGCCACATATCTAAGATTGGGAGACATAGCTGATCTACCTAATACATAGATATAAGTACAGAGAAGCAGGCAAAATGAGGAGACAAAGGAATATGTTCCAAATAAGGGAACAGGACAAATCCTCAGAAAAAGAACTAAATGAAACAGAGATAAACAATCTACCTGAGAAGGAGTACAAACTAATAGTCATAAGGATATTCACTGATCTTGGGAGAAGAATAGAAGAACACAGTGAGAACTTCAACAAAGAACTGTAAAATATAAAAAAAGAACCAATCAAAACTGAAGAATACAATAATGGAAATGAAAAATTTACTAGAGGGAATCAATAGCAGAGTAGACGACAGAAGAATGAATCAGTGATCTGGATGAAAGAGCAAAGGAAATCACCCAAATGGAACAGAAAAAAGAAAAAAGAATGAAGACAGTATAAGGCACCTCTGGGACAACATCAAGCATACTAACATCCATATTATAAGTATCCCAGAAGGAGAATAGAAAGACAAAGGGGCAGAGTACCTATTTGAAGAAATAATAGCTGAAAACTTCTTTAACCTAAGGAAAGAAACAGATGTCCAGCTACAAGCAGCATAGAGAGCAGCAAACAAGATGAATCCAAAGGGCCCACACCAAGACACATTATAATTAAAATGTCAAGAATTAAATATAAAGAGAGAATCCTAAAAGCTGCAAGAGGAAGGCAACAAGTTACACACAAAAGAAACCCCATAAGGGTATTAATTGACTTCTAGAAGGGAGTGGTAAGATATATTCAAAGTGCTGAAAGGAAAAAACCTGCAGCCAAGAATATGCTACTTGGTTAGGTTACCATTCAGAATGGAAGGAAAGCTAAAGAGTTTTCCAGACAAGCAAATACTATAGGAGTTTACCACCACTAAACCAGCCCTTAAAAGAAATGTTGAAGGGACTTATTTAAGTGGAAAAGAAAAGACCACAAGTAGGAATAGAAAAATTATCAAAGGAAAAAATGGTAAAGGGAAATATATAGTAAGATAGTGTATCAACTACCTATAAAACTAGCATGAAGGTCAAAAGACAAAAGTACTAAAAATATCTATCTCTATGATAAGAGGTTAAGGGATACACACACACAGAATACCTTAAATATGATATCAAAAACATAAAATGTGGGGGGAGGGAAGTAAAAGCATAGGGCTTTTAATAAAAGGTCAAACTTGAGACCATCAACTTAATATAGATTGCTATTTACCTAGGTTATTTTATATGAACCTCATGGTAATCACAAACCAGAAATGTATTATGAATACAAAAAACAAAGAGAAAGGAAACCAAACATAATTCTAAAGAGAGTCATAAAATCACAAAGGAAGAGAACAAGAGAAGAAGAAAGGAACAGAGAACTACCAAAACACTCAGAAAAAAAGTAACAAAATGGTAATAAGTACATATTTATCAAGTTATTTTATTTTTTTATTCTTTTTTATTGTGGCAACAGTGGTTTATAATGTTATATAAATTTCAGGTGTATATCATTATATATTTCTATTTCTGTGTAGATTACAACATATTCACCACCCAAAGACTAATTTCAATCCATTGATAACTACTTTAAATGTCAATGGACTAAATGCTCCCATCAAAAGATATAGAGTGGCTGAATGGAGAAAAAAAACAAGACCCATAGATATGCTGCATACAAGAGACATACTTCAGACCTAAAGACACTAACAAACTGAAAGTGAAGGGATGAATAAAGATGCTCCATGCAAATGGCAATGAAAAGAAAGATGGGGTAGCAATATTTATATCAGAAAAAATAGACTTTAAAACAAAAACTGCAACAAGAGACAAAGAAGGGCACAACATAATGATGAAGGGAACAATTCAACAAGAGGATCTAACACTGGTAAATATCTATGAACTCAACATAGGAGTACCTAAATATATAAAGCAATTACCAACAGCAACAAAAGGAAAAATAGACAGCAACACAATAACACTCAACTTATATCAATGGATAGATCATCCAAAGGGATATCAATAAGGAAACATTAGCCTTAAATGACACATTAGACCAGGTGGATTTAGTAGATACATATAGAATATTTCTTCTAAAAACTGCAGAATATACATTCTCTTCAAATGTGCCTGGAACATTGTCCAGGATAGATTGCATATTAGGCTACAAAACAAGTCTGAATAAATTTCAGAAGATTTAAATAATACCAACCATCTTTTCTGACTTCAACACTATAAAATTAGAAATCAACTACAAGAATAAAACTGGAAAAGCCACAAATATGTGATGATTAAACAAAATGCTACTGAACAACTATTGGGTCAACAAAGAAATCAAAGGATCAATTAAAAAATACCTGGAGACAAATGAAAGTGAAAATGCAACATGCCAAAATTCATGGAATACAGCAAAAGTGGTACAAAGAAGGAAGTAAATAGCAACACAGGCCTACCTCAAGAAACAAGAGGGGCCAGCTCCATGGTATAGTGGTTAAGTTCAGCACACTTCACTTTGGTGGCCCAGGTTCACAGTTCAGATCCTGGGCACAGACCTATACCACTTGTCATGCTATGCCAGCAACCCACTTATAAAGTAGAGGAAGATTGGCACAGATGTTAGCTCAGGGCTAATTTTCCTCAGCAAAAACAAACAAATTAAAAAAAAATCTCAAATAAATAATATAATAGTACACCTAAAGGAACTAGGAAAAGAAGGACAAACCCAAAATCAGTAGAAGGAAGGTAATAGTAAAAATCAGAGCAGAAATAAGTGAAATAGATACTAAAAAAATAGAAAAAATCAATGAACCTAAGAGCTGGTTCTTTGAAAAGATAAACAAAATTGACAAACCTTTAGCTAGACTCACCAAGAAAAAAAGAGAGAAGGCTCAAAAAAACAAAATCAGAAATGAAAGAGGAGAAATTACAACAGACACCACAGAAATACAAAGGATTATAAGAGAACATTATGAAAAGCTATACACCAACAAATTGGATAATCTAGGAGAAATGGATAAGTTATTAGAATCATACCACCTTCCAAAACTGATCAGGAAGAAATAGAGAATCTGAATAGACTGATCACCAGTAAGGAGATTGAAATAGTAACCAAAAACCTCCCCAAAACAAAAGTCCATGAAAACATATATAAAGATATAGGCACCCTTATGCTCAGAGCAGCATTATTCACAACAGACAAGAGTTAGAAACAACCTAAGTGCCCATTAATGGATAAATGGATAAAGAAGATGTGGTATATATACACAATGGAATACTAATCAGCCAGAAAAAAGATGAAATCTTGCGATTTGTGACAACATAGATGGACCTTGAGGGTATTACGCTAAATGAAATAAGTCAGATGGAGAAAGTCAAATACTACATGATTTCACTCATAAGTGGAAGAAAAAAACCCCACAAACACAGAGATACAGAAATTACATTGGTTGTTACCAGAGGGGAAGAGGAGAGGGAGGAGGGTAAAAAGGGCAATAGGGCACATGTGTAAGGTGACAGATGGTAATTACTCTTTGGGTGGTGAACATGATGGAGTCCACACAAAAATCGAAAATAATGACGTATACCTGAAATTTATATAATGTTATAAACCAATGTTACCTCAATAAAAGTAAATAAATCCATAAAAAAAGAAAAGAAGGGAATATATATGAGACATGTTAAGGAGATTTTACTAAAATTAATGACCAATTGGATACAAAGGATGAGGGATAGAAAGGAATGTAGGACAAGGTTCTGGCTTGTGAAACTAGATAAAAGGCAATGCCAATAACTAGGTAATATAGGAAATGGCACAGACTTTGAGAAAAGGTCTAGGTTCAGTACTGGATTCATAAAGTTTGAGGTGCCTGTGAGACATCTGAATGAATCTGTGTGTAGGAAATCGGATGTACGAGTGTTGGCATTCTGGAATGTAAACTGAGTTAGAGATAAAGGATTGACAGTCACTGAGTGACAGCTAAAGTCATGAGAGAAAATTAAATTAACTTGGGGAGGATTTTCAAGTGAAAAGTGTTCGAGCACTGGATCCAACTTAACACCAACACGCAAGGGGTAGGCAGAGAAAGTAAAGCCTAAAAAGAACACTTCAGAAAATTAGCCAGAGTGGTAAGAGCTAGAACAGTATCAGAAGAAAAAGTCACGGAAATACAGAGGGAGAATAAAGTTTCAAGGTAAGGACCATAATTCTCAAAGGAGTATGTTCATGAATTTCATTTGAGCAATTATTAAATATCAAAATTTTGGGAAAAAACGTAGATGTCCATCAATAACGAACAGGTTATATAAATTATAGTATATGTATACAATGAAATACTATATCCACAACATGTTGTTGAGTGAAAAGTTCACCAAATGTAAACACTGGTTATCTCTGCATATTGGGGAGGCATTATTTCCTTTTGTATGTTTTCCTATAATGTTTACATTTTCTACAATGAGCAAGTATTATCTTTATCTTTAAAAAATCCAGAAAATGAAAGATGTCATGGACAAGAATAGTAAATGCAGCAGACAGGTCAAGTAAGATAAAATCTGAAAATGTACATTATATTTGGTTATAAAGAAATCACTAGTAACCTTTGCTAATGAAATTTCAATTAAATAGTGAGGGCAGAAGCCAGAGGACAGTGGGTTGAAGACTAAATGGGAGGTGAGAAACTAGAGACATAGGGTACATAAACTCATTTTAGAAAAAAAGTAGAGAGATAAGAAGGTAACTATAATGAGGGATGCAGTAGTAAAGAAAATGATTTTTTTGTTGTTTGTATCATAAAGAAACTTGAACATATTCACAGGGTGACAAGAAGGATAAAGTATAAAGAGAAAAAGTTTTAAGAAGATAGGAATGAGAGAGAATAACTGATGTGGCAAAACCACAGAGAAAACAGAGAGGAATCAAATTAAAGTCACAGGCAGATGATGCGTTTTCTTGCAAGAGCAGAGGCAAAATACAAAGAAAGAGTATGGGTGCAGGTTTTTCCTTTTTTTGGTGAGGGGAGCAATGAAAGGGAGAAAGTTGATGCATTTCTCACATAATAGCCCTCATCTTCACTCAATGGTAGGTTCCAAGGTCATCTGTTAAAATTAAGGCAGGTTGAGGTAGCATAGGAGTTTTGAGACCAATAATTAAAATTTGAACAACTGCAGAGGAGAATGGGAGAGGGTGCTGACACCAGACAAGTGTTGTAGAAGGCCTTCGGAACTTCAGACTCTGTGTTCTTTACTCAGAAGATAAAGCACACTGAGAAAAGAGAAAAAGTATCAACAACAAAGTCTCATGATCAAATATACTTTGTTTTAAAAGTATTGTGGTTTCCTTCTGTTTCTATTATAGAAGATAAACTTGATTTTCTGTATCTTTATTTATTTGCATGAACTACACTATTTTTTATTTTGTATAAAGATTAAATACAAATTATGAGAGCCTTGCTGGTAATCTGGGTGTTGTAACAGTTATTTGTTCATTCATTCTTACAACAACTCCCTTTTGATCATCTCTTATGTACCAGATACTAATGTTATATGCCATGGAGATAATGGTCTAGTAAAGGTTAACAGTCATTACACGAATATCAAGAAAATGAGCATATAATTATAATTGTGGTTAGAATGATAAAGTACAGGATGCTATGAAAGGTATAATGAGAGACCTAATTCAGAATGGAACGTCAACTCTGAGAAATTAACACAGCATTTGAGATCTGATAGATAAATCAGAGCCAGCCAGATGAAGGGGTTAAACAGGATGGGAGTAATAAAAGAGAATGTTCCAAGCAGAAGAAATATCAGATGCTAAGGTCCTGAGGTGAAAAGGTAAGGCCAAAAACAATGAAAAATATTTGCATTATTACACTGTTGTAAACCAGTCATCACATCAATTTCTCCTTCTTGAAAGTGATTGTATCTATGCCATTTTTTATTGAACATCCTCAGGCAAAAGTCACTAAGAATTTAAGCTAGTTAAAAGCATATTTTAATGTTTCACAGTGTAATTTTTATTGTAAATATCACTAAGGTTATTTATTTATTTATTTATTCTTGCTGAGGAAGATTTACCCTAAGCTAACATCAACTGCCAATCTTCTTTTTTGTACATGAGCCACCACCACAGCATGGCCACTGACAGACGAGTGATGTAGGTTTGCACCCAGGAACTGAACCCAGGGCACCAAAGCAGAGTGTGCAGAACTTAACCACTCGTTCACTGGAGCTGGCCCACTGGAGCTGGTTAGTTATTTTAGAGATCTTACTCTGTTTTACAAATCATTTCATTGAATTTTCAGTGATATGTGTAACTGTGGATGAATCCTCACAGACACACGCATGCCCTTCAGTTGAAAATCCTTTCCAAAATAGTTGGCAATCACGCCAAGTTTTAATCTGAAGCATCTAACTCTTCTGAAAGGTCTGGATATTTGAATGAGACCCCTATAAAAAGAAACTTAATGTTCTTTGTTCACACTAGCTAATGTAAGTTTAAGTACCACACTAGTGAAACAAATGCCTCTTACAAAGCTACTTAAAGGATTTAAGATAGTAAGGAGTCTATTAAATTATAAAATAATAATAATTTGCACATATATACTAACAATACCTTTAATTATCACACTACGTTTTGCCATTTGTTATTGAATAATAACATAGTGAACAGCCACAGCACAATCTAATTGACAGGCCAAATAAGAGACAAAGAGAAATCAGTGATATTTCACAATTTTCTGAAAATATCTAGCTGTAGCAAGTGTATGTAATGTGATATTTCTTCTAAATAAAACTCAAGCATGAATACATTCTATTCATGTTAAAGTTAACATGACTGTTTTGAAGGAGGAATTATCGTTCTTATCTTCACTGGAATCAACATGATAGAAAGCTGTGCTGTGTTGAAAGTATTGCCTGAAATGAATTCTCTAGCATTGTTGCATCATGGAGCATTTGTCAGTCTAGGCTAAAGGTGCAGAATTTGAAATACTGCCTCTTTCTTTCCTCTACAGAATTGTCAAATGACAAGGGATCAGTCTCTGTCATCTTAAGGATGATACCAGAAAGCTTATAGCAGCAATAAAATATTGCAGGTGCAAGAGATAAAAGAGAAAAGAATCGTTATGAGAGGGTAGAAGCTCTAAGTATAAATTTTAGCTAAGTATTTATTTTAAAGAAATGAGTACTTCATCCTTTTACTTATCTTGATATAGTAATATAGTAATACATCTTGGATTTCATATTCAGAAAAACAAATCATCATTATTGTCTAGCTTTTATGCTAATGAAGTGAAACGCTTTTTTAAAACAAACTTTTTATTTTAGAATATTTTTAGATTTACAGCAAAGTTGCAAGTATAGTACAGAGGATTCTTGCATCCCCTGCACCAAGTTTCCCTTATTGTTAATATCTTATATTAATATGGAATATTCACCACAACTAGTGAGCCAATAACACATTCATAATAACTAAAGTCCATTCCTTATTAAAATTTCCTTATTTTTCAGCTAAAGTCCTTTTTCTGTCCCAAGAATTGAATCAGGACACCACATTACACTTGGCCATAATGTCTCCCAGACTCCTCTTAGACTGTGGCAGTTTATCAGAATTTCCTTGGTTTTGATGACCTTGAGTATTTTGAGCAGTGCTGATCAGATATTTACTTTTTTAGAATGCTCTTCAATTTGGGTTTTTCTGATTTTTCCTCATGGTTAGAGTTATGTTGTAAGTTCTTGGGAGGAAGAACACAGGTAAATTTCCATACTCATTACATCATATCAAGGGTACATACTAACGTGATTTATCATTGAAGTTAACCTTGATCACCTGAGGTAGTATTTGTCAGCTTTCTCCACTGTAAGATTACCCTCCCTTTCTACACTGCACTCTTTAGAAGGAAGTCACTATTTGCAGCCCATACTTAAGGAATGGGGGCTTATGCTCCACCTCCTTGATGAGGGAATAGCTACATAAATTATCTGGAATTCATGTGTATGGGAGATTTGTCTATTCATCCCCATTAATTTATTTTTTCAATAATTTATTTGTATCAGCATGGACTATGAGTATTGATTTTATACTTTGGACAATACTTCAATACTACTTTATTTTACTGCTGAAGTTGTTCCAACTTTGGCCTTTGGGAGCTCTTTTGGTTCCTGTGTCCCTGTGACATACCCTCATCATTTTGTTTCTTAAGTGCTTCCTTACTTTCTGGCTCTACAAGATGCTCCAGTATCATTTTGTATATCCTCTGCATTCGCCCTAGAATCCCATTGGGGTATCATTGCTTCTAAGCCCTCTCAAGCAGATAGAGCTAAGAAATGCATGAAATGATTTTAATTTATTCAATCACATATCAAGTTTGAACTAAGTACCTGGCACTTGGACAAGTAATAAAAATTGTTTAGAGACGATATGCAGAACACTGCGTTGACTATAATGTGACATCTAGATGACATGACTGACTCATCTTCAATAGAATCCATGTTATAGTTATTTCTTAATTAGTAGGAATGGATCTCTCCTGCATACATTTCTGAAATTGTTTAAAAGGTCTAAAAGTATAGTCTAAAGAAAAGAGCAAAGGCTCTCAGAAGAACTAGCTTTGCCCCTTTAGAAATCTGCCCTACTTGAGAAGCCATGAAAACAATAACAGTATTGTTTTAGTGCCAGTGTCAATGTTCTAACAAATCCTCTGCAGAAAACCATTATACACGTAAGTGTCAAATTCAACTAAGCATTTTCCCAGAAGGTACTTATTTTGTCAGTGCATCTGATAAGTTTGAGAGACTCACTAGCAACTTTTTTGAGTTTTCCTTGACAACAGATTTTGCCCTATAATGTGTGTTCAGATGTGGTAAGATGTGGCTATACATGATGTAACCAAAATATCCTAGGATCACTGAAAATTCCAGTTCCTCTATTCAAGGGATAATCTTCCCTGAACCAAAGCTAATTGAATACTAGTTTCCTTCCATCTGTGTTGCATGACTGCTATGAAAATACACCCCAAAAATAAGATTTGTCACATACCTTCTCCCCATTGTCCCAGTTTCTATCTAACATATGACTCATAATATGAATTTTTTAGAAACCCTTGACAAGATCCCTCAAGTTACAAAGCTTGTTAAGTCAGTGTTTTTCAGCTCTGAACATCTTTAAGATTTTATTTTTTTCCTTTTTCTCCCCAAAGCCCCTCGGTACATAGTTGTATATTCTTCGTTGTGGGTCCTTCCAGTTGTGGCATGTGGGACGCCGCCTCAGCGTGGCTTGATGAGCAGTGCCATGTCCGCACCCAGGATTCGAACCAATGAAACACTGGGCTGCCTGCAGCAGAGCATGCGGCCACGGGGCCAGCCCCAGCACTGAACATCTACAACAAATTTTATTCACACTTGACCAGGGTGAAAATGCACTATCATTGATATATTAGACTTTCAAAGTGAGATAGAACTGCACCTTCCATTTATTCCTTATAATTCTATCTACATTTTGGTGTTAAAAAGTGATATATTTTATATTAGAGCCTTGTGAGATGCTTCTTCAGGCAATGCACTGTGTATTCAAACTGATTTGTAATCTAAAATCTGTTAACTTTTCCCTAGGATCTAGTTGTGCCAGGATACACTTCTCATCTCTTCTAACAACGTATAAAAGATAATGCCCTAAGTATAGGAAGTAAAATACCAAGGGAACTCCTCACTATTTTGCCAGCGAACAAAGTTCAAAACACATCTACTTATGCATGGCTTTAAATAGCCTTACTTGGTTTTACGTGTTTCAGTGCTTCAATCACTACCTTCTGTACCCTGCCACCCTGACATGAATTTTTCTATGTATGTATAAAAACAGAATAGGGAATTTGATGAAATGTGTATATATGAATATACTAGCTATGAAATAGCTAACAGTATCACAGTTATTTATTGAAGCTGGGTACATTTACACGAGTCACATCTCTTCTCACACTTGAAATGACTATATATCCATATTTTCCCAAAATTCAAAGGCCAGAGAGCATATGGACTAATTTGTTACAGTAACTAAATTATAGATGCTCATTGGAAACAAGAGTCAGTTGTGCTGAGAAGCATCACAAACTGTGAAAAATTGTATTAACATTACTTTATTAGGCTGAAATCAAAGGGGACTACATTTCCATGACTGGTCTGATTTGAAAAACCACGTGGAAGAGATGACTCAGTATTCATCCTCAGGTGGAGAAAATAAAGTTCTCAACACCAGTAAAAGTACTGAGGAAGAGTTGGCTTGATGAAGGCAGATAAAGTAGTAGCTTAGGAAAATTCGCTAGGCAGGCTATACTAACACCACCGATACAGCAAATCATCAGAGTTCATTATCATTAGAGCTGAAGACCCAGCTCCCCCATCTACTTGCTGAGTGCTCTCAGACAAACCATATAACCTCTCTGTGTCTCAGTTCTCATATCTGAAAATTGAGCCAATAATGATCATTCTCTTTTACAATCCCATCCCCTGCCCCAGGTTCAAATTAAATATTCTTTGGCCATAGTTTTAAAACTGTAGAAGTCTATATAAATGTAAAGACTTGATATTCCTATGACTATTACCATTAATCATGTAACAATGATTACAACTGTTCAGTATTCACCATGAATGGGTACTGTTCCATGTGGTTCATATGTATTATCTCATTTAATTCTCACTACTCCATGAAGTAGGTACTATTATTTTCCCCATTTGACTGATGGGGAGATTCACTGTCAGGAAGGTTAAGTAATTTATCCAAGGTCTTAGATAGCTAGAGGGTGCTGGAGCCAAGACTGGATTCCTAGCAGCCTGATTTGAAGCCTGCATTAGTAAAGAATGTTGTAGCATGAAAAGTGGCTGCAAATTCCAGCTGAGGACTCGAATGAAAATACAACGGTTATTTGTAGCTGTACATCTATCCCTTAAGTTCTGAAAGTCACAGGACAAATGTTCGCCTAAAAGTGCAGAAGAAAGTCTAATGTTAATAAAATTTAAATTGGCTGATAATATCAGTTTCTATAAATTGGGACAACTTGAAGCAGGTGTTCCACTAACTGTTAAATCGATCTAAATTTTTCAGATACATGAAGCGTAAATCTCTCTTGGGGTGGGAGTGGAGATGGGAGTCTAGCTTAAACTAGTCAATGTATTTTTCTTCATTACCATGCGGCTGGATACAACGAACTGTTATGATAATGAGGATAACTTGGGAAAATAGAAATGTATAGAAAACTCAAAACACCATTTAAATTATTATTTTCAACTTTTTTCCTTACCCAACCTAATTACCAGAGCTGTTAAAATGGATTGATTCGTTTTCTCTTCTCTCTTCACACCTGCAAGTATGGGTATGCTTAAAGAACAGTGTTAGCTATAACTAGCAAAAAGGAAATGGAAACTATACAAATCAGCCTGGATAACCCACAAACTCTACAAAGAATTTCTTCCTTTTATATTCAAGATTACTTACTTTTCCCTCATTGCATTGCAGATCCCTGAAGGGTACAGGCTATACCATTGCCCAGTCTACCATGCTCTATCCACTACTTTGGCAGATATTCTGAGTTACAGACTTTGCTAACCTGACACTGAACAATGTTATATCAGTTTATTTTTACCTATTTATTATATCATTGCCAGTAGCAATTATCATGCAGTACTCAGGAATATAGAAAAGTTCCACACTAGGAAGTCAGCTGATTTCACCTATACTCCCCTGAATCTTTTTCACCTTTTGACTGACACTGAAATAATCTGCCTATATTATTACCTGATCAGGAATCTGAATATCTTGGTATGCTGGCTTTATTTACTCCAAACTCAGTAACTCTAGATAACTGTTATTCTCTATGGAGGAAGTCAATTCTAATCTGGAATCCCTCAACGGCCCTGAATATGAGTATACAGATTACTTACGCAATCCCTTAAATCTTTTGATAAGCAGTTCTATCAAAATCTTGTAATCTATTTGGCTTAATCTATTCCAAAAAGTTTGAGCATGAAGTTCCTCATGGTGGGAACAAATTTGATATCTTAAAAATTAGAGAAACACCTAAAATGTTTATGGCATGCTGAAACAGAAGAAAACTTGCTTTTCACCAGTCTGAATTACTGACTTAGAAAATAAATCATGGCTTTATAACTTTATTTTGACCATAATACAATTTAAAACAGAAAAAATATCTTAAAATAAGTTTGAATCTGTATGGCAAAAATATATAATATGAATGTAGGTAATTCACTTATGCACTCAAACATTTATTGAGATCCTACTATGAACCAGCACTAGTGTTAAACAAGACAGATGAAATTCATGAATTCATGGGGCTTACATTTTAGAGGAGGAAGATAATTAACAAATTTGGGCTTTATTCCAAATATGTCAGAAGGGTCTAATCAAGACTTTAATAGAAAATACTGGATGGGGGAGAGAGAGGGCAACAAGTTAAATGACATAATGAGGAAACACACAGATAAATCCACAATGTGGGATGTTCTATAAAACAAACAGCTGGTCTTTTCTAAAAATTACATGGGGAAAGATGAAGACTGTTCTAGAAAAAAGATTTAAAAAGACATAATTAAATGCCATGCATTAACCTTGATTTTATCCTGGTTCAATAAAACAAAAGTTATATGAGGTTTCTTTTTGGAGTGATGGAATTGCTTTTTGGTTTTTGTTTTGTTTTGTTTTGTTTTTTGGTGAGGAACATTGGCCCTGAAATAACATCTGTTGCCAATCTTCCTCTTTTTGCTTGAGAAACACTGTTGCTGAGCTAACATCTGTGCCAATCTTCCCTCATTTTGTGTGAGATGTCGCCATAGCATGACTTGACGAGCAGTGTGTAGGTTCATACCTGGGATGTGAACCTGTAAATCCCGGGCTGCCAAAGCAGAGCACATGAACTTAACTACTACACCACCAGGCCGGCCCCAGAAATGTTTTAAAATTAGATTGTGGTGATGGCTGCAGAACTTTTGTAAATTTGGAGTAAATCATTGAATCTTAGACTAAAAATAAATGATTTTCATGGTATGAAAATTATACTCCAGGGGCCGGCCCGGTGGCACAGCGGTTAAGTGCACACTTTCCGCTTTGGCGGCCTGGGGTTTGCCAGTTCGGATTACGGGTGTGGACATGGCACCACTTGGCACGCCGTGCTGTGGTGGGCGTCCCACATATAAAGTAGAGGAAGATGGCATGGATGCTAGCTCAGGGTCAGTCTTCCTCAGCAAAAGGAGGAGGATTGGCAGTTCTTAGCTCAGGGCCAATCTCCCTAAAAAAAAATTATACTCCAATAAAGCCATTAAAAAAGATTTTGAGGGGAGATTTAGGGATATCTAACATTGATGAGTATTAGATGGTATCAGGGAATTATTTTCAATTACCTTAAATATTATAATATTGAGAGTATGGAAGAGACTGGCCCTTATTTTTAGGAAATGCATCCTGAAAATTTTGCATATGAAGCATCATGAGGTCTGTAACTTACTCTCAAATTATGCAGCAAAACAGAGAAACTAAATACAACAAAATGGTAAAAATTCTTGACTAGGTTGTGGGTATATAGGTGTTCACTGCAAAAGTTTTTCAAGTTTTCTATGTGTTTGAAAATTTCATAACAAAAAGTTGGAAAATATCTTAATTTTTAAGAGAGAGAGAACAAAAAGAGAGCCATGGAAGGATATTAAGGAGTGATATGATTTTTTGTTTTTGGTGATCTTAACAAACAAATTGGACCTGCTCACTGTATGATTTGATCAGTTGGACAAAAATCTCTCAATTGCTGAAAACTAAATAAATTGAGTGTATGGAGAAATAACTGATTATGAAACTACAAATAATCTTGGCCTAAGGTCGCCTGCAGCAGTACAGTCCTCCCCCCTTATCCACAGGGGATAACTTCCAAGACCTCCAGTAGATTCCTGAAACCACGGATAGTACCGAAACCCTATATATACTATGTTTTTTCCTATACATGCATACCTATGATAAAGTTTAATTTATAAATTAGGCAAAGTCAGAGATTAACAGCAATAACTAATAATAAAATAGAACAATTATAACAATACACTGTAATAAAAGTTATCATAGATCTTAGCAACCAAAGCATATGGGTTTTTTCCTTTCCTTATTAACTTTCACCTTTTCACTTAAAGGAAACACTTCACAGCTTCTCTTTGGCATATACAAATTTCCAGCATCACTCCTCTTGCACTTTGCGGCTAATATTATGTAAAATAAGGGTTACTTGAATACAAGCACTGCGATAGCGCCACAGTTGATCAGATGACCAAGACGGCTACTAAGTAATAAGTGTCTAGTAGCTTATAGAGCATGGATAGGCTGGAGAAAGGGATGATTTATATCCTGGGTAGGAGGGAGCAGGATGACATGAGATTTCATCACAATAGTCAGAACGGTGAGCAATTTAAAGCTTATAAATTGTTTATTTCTGAAGTTTTCCATTTAATATTTTTGGACTGCACTTGACCGTGGGTAACTGAAACTGTGGAAAGGGAAACCAAAGTTAAAGGGAGACTACTGTATAAATAGTGGTCATGCATTTCACCTTTCTATTCTGCTTCCTCTCTCTTCTACTTTTACCTTTCACTTTTGGCTAGTTCACTTTTGTTGTGGCCAACACATAAAGTCAAGGATCCCTAATGCTCTTGGCATAAAAACCAAAGACCTTAATTGAGTCTATGGGCTCCAGTCTAAATAATCTGGCCACTACTTCTCTCTTCAAGCTTACCTTCCGCCCCATTCATCCTCCTCCCTCCCTGTATTTCAAACTCAATGATCTTTACTCAGTATCTCAGATATGCCATATTCCCTCTACCCAGGGCCTTTGCACATAGTATTCCCGTCCCTAAGTGCAACCTGAATATTCTTTATTTAGAGAAACCTTTATTGATGTCCTTGAAAAAGTTAGGGCAGACACTTATGCCCTGATAGGATCTTGTATTTTTTCTTTTAATACTCATTGCAATGATAATTATCTAATTATTTGTGCAATAATAAATTTATTACCATTCTCCTCCACTAGATTATGGTTTCATAAGGAAAGGATCTATGTGTAGTATACTTACTGCCGAAGCTCTCAAAAAACATTAACATATAAATATGCTATTGTTTCTTTCATTTAAAAACCAAAAAGATCACCTCTCTCAACCCCATTTTCCCTGTTATCTAAGTCTCCCTTTCTCTGTTGCCCTTTTTTAGCAAAACTCTTAGAAAGAGCTGTTTATACAGTTTTCACCTTCTCTTCTCCCACTCTCTCTTGAATCTACACCAATGGGGCTTTCACCTCAATCACTTCATGGGAACATTTTTTGTCCAGGATACTAATGACCTCCACGTCACTAAAACTAATGATCAATTCTCATACTTTGTCTTACCTTCATCAATAAGCATCAATTCACAAAGTGGATCACTCCCTCATCCGTGAAACACTTACCTCAGTTGGCTTACAGAATTACACACACTCATGGCTTTCCTCTCACCTTCCTAACTGCTTCTTTCTAGTCTCCTTTTCAGATTCTTCCACTTTGATCAAAAATAAATGAGAAACGAGATAATATTTGTTAAAGTCCTTGCACTAAGTTGGCAGTAAGTTTGAGCTTACAGAAGTAAAACTTAAAGTAACCAAAAAATGTAAACAAATTTGAAAAGTCATGCTGACCAGAACAAAAGCTTCTTTTATTCAGCCAAAGTAATAATCCTCCTTAAAAGGTTATGATTAGCCTTTCTCACCATTATAGCAATTTATTCAATCATAAACAGCTGTCTACTATAAGTAACGACAGACTGCTCCCTGCTTTCACACTTTTCCTACCTATAATTGGTCCCCTAATGCATTCTCTCCTCATTGCCTACTGAAACTCCTCTACCCGCAATGGAATCATTGTTCTGAAACCCAACAAAATTCTGCCCCAACACCTGGACTCCTATTTTATATTTCTATAGTACTTTCAAATTTACAACGTATATTAACAAAAGAGCAATATTGAGGTAAATCTTATGAAATAATTTCACAGTCCAAAACAATCTAAGGAATAAATTTGTTTTCTACCAGTCTGGAGTCTGGAGTTTGATGGACTCAAACCCTAGTTCTGTCACTTCCTGGTTATAAACCTAGACTACACCACTATCAACAGATTCCTTGCTCTTACTTTCCCCTCCTCCATCTCCTGAATCCTCTTCCATCTGAACATCCTCAATTAAATAGTTCTTTATTTCCAGAGGAAGCTCAAAAATTTCTATATAAAAGGAGCTTGGGGAAGTAATCTGGTTCTTAGAGAAAGTTAGGGACTTAAAGTTGTACTTCCAGGGAAGCACACTTGTTTACTTAAGATTTTTTATTTGAGGTGGCTATGGGGAGATGATGGAGACTTGAGGGGGAATAATATCTCCTAGGCTACTCCATAGCATCACCACCTACCTATTTCTTCTCTTCCTGAACAGGGAAGGCCTCCTCAGAGCATTTTATTTTCTATTATGCACCTTGCAAGACACAGCACGGTGAAGCTGGCAGCCATTTTGTTTTCCATTAGCTCTGCCCCAAATCAGTTATCCTTATAAAACTGCCATCTACTTCCTCAATACTCACTGTGATTTGCACACAGTTCTGACCAATTAGAGGCCTGGAACTGGTTAGATGTTATTGATTTAGCCAGTTAACAGAAACTTAACTGAAACCCATGAAATTTTTCCCAGCAGTGAACCATCACTTTAAGAACACAGGCTTATTTAAAGATGGCAAGGTTCTCCGTAGAATAGTGCTGCTCAAGGTATAGTCCACTAGCCCTCAAGATCAGAATCATTTAGGGTGTTTTTTAAAAACACAAATTCCTGTGCTTGATCCCAGACAAAGTGTATCAGAATCTCTGGGAGTGAGAATTAGGAATTTGTAATTTCAATAATTTCCTCAGGTTATTATGGTATAAATTAAAGCCTGAAAACTACTGCCATAAGGGAAATTTCAACAAGAAACAACAAGAAAAATAGGAAAAATAAGCATATTCTATATCACCACATAGTTCTTTTATTGATTGCAAGTGGATGGATGATGTCACCCACATGCCCTTCCATACAGATATAATATTTGCCTCCCTCCATATAGACACTATTTACAATTCTATTGATATGCCAGTAGTACCAGGATTAGGGAGGCTAATTCAAACTAACTAAAGTCACAAGATATCTATGTATAAATCAGAAGGTCCGTCTATTAGTTTATAATGGGAAATATAGTAAACAGGGATATTCAGTTTGATAAGCAGCATATTCTGAATCTATTAGCCAATATACATACAAAACCAAATTATAATCAGAAATTACATGGTGAATCTGGAATCCTTAAAAAAAGGGGTTAGTAGATACTCTTAATGATTACTAGCTCCAGACTTAATTTTATTTACCCACCCATCTCCACCATTGCATTGGGGACAAGAGTATTCCAATCTGATAATCAAGGCACTCTCTTTCCTAGACATTGCTGGAAGCTCACAGGTAGCTCTCTGATTTTCCCTAAAGTAGCAATTTTCTTTGAGATAATTCAGTCTTCTGTTAAATGATCAGATTTTACCTTTTCAATTTATGATAACATTCTATTCATACTTCCCCGAAACTCAACCAAAACTTTTGGTGTTTCCAAATTGAATTATATATTCACAAGAAGTCTCTTGGTTTAATTTTTCAGGTGGCTTATCTTAATATGGCTTTTAATTTTTCTTAATTTCACCTTGAATTTCTGACTCCATTGTACTGACCTTACAAGATACCTGGAATTTTGAAAATATAAGCAATAAAATTTTAACGAGTTCTTAAGAATGTTCAGTATGCTGTCTATACTATAGTCTAATGGTAAAAGTGTCATGGCAGAAGTTTTACATTATAAATGTTATATTATGGTAATTGGAGAATATTTTCAAAACTTTTTCCCGTGTTAAAAGACATTCCATAAAGATGGTAAATAAAACTATGAAAAGACGCTCAACATAATATGTTATCAGAGAAATGCAAATTGAAAGAGCAACAAGATACTGCCACACATATTAGAATGGGCAAAAATCTGGAATACTGACAACACCAATCTTTGACAAGGATAGGGAGCAATAAGAACTCTCATACATTGCTGGTGGGAATGCAAAACAGTACAGGCATGTTGGAGGACATTTTGAGGGTTTCTTATAAAACTAAACATACTCTTATCATACAATCCAGCAACCACATTCCTTGATATATATCCAAAAGAGTTGAAAATTTATGTCCACACAAAAACCTGCACATGGATGTTTATAGCAGCTTTATGCATAATTGCCAAAACTTGGAAGCAACCAAGATGTCTTTCAGTATGTGAAGGGATAAGTAAACTGTGGTACTTCCAGGCATTAGAATACTATTCAGCACCAAAAAGAAATGAGCTATCAAGCCATAAAAAGACATGAAAGAAATTTAAATGCATATTACTAAGGAAAAGAAGTCCATGTGAAAAGGTTACGTAGCTGTATAATTCTAACTATATGACATTCTGGAAAAGGCAAAACTATGGAGACAATAAAAAGGTCAGTGGTTGCCAGGGGTGGGACAGTGGTGGGGGGAGATGAAAAGGCAGAGCACAGAGGATTTTTAGGGCAGTGAAAATACTCTGTATGGTACTATAATGGTGGAAACATGTCATTATACATTTGCCCAAACCAATAGAATGTACAATACCAAGAGTAAACACTAAACTATAGACTTTGGGTGATTATGATGTGTCACTGTTGGTTCATCCTTGGTAAAAAACCCACCATTCTGGTGAGTGATATTGATAATGGGTGAGGTTATGCATGTGTGGAAGGCAGAGGGTATACAGAAAAATCTCTGTACTTTCCTCTCAATTTTGTTGTAAACCTAAAACTGCTCTAAGAAATAAAGTCTTAAAGAAAAGGCATTCCAAATGAAATTACTATAAATAATAAGCATGCCATATCATCTTTCCTAAAACATGTTTAGCCATATTGGCATTTATATCTTTTTCATTTTGACTCGTTTCTTTTGATCTTTTCTTCACCTTCTAAAGATAATAGATGATCTCTGTTCTGCCAACTCAATGCAATTCTTCTATGTGGGCACTCATTCCACTCATTCTTTCCCTTTTAAAAATAACCCCTAGATTTTTTAAAAGGTCTAAAATATAGGTGTTATTTTTTACTAGATAATAATCAACATTTGGCTTTTAATGAAGATTATATTTATCTAGGTATTTCTTTGTTCAGTCTTTGTTCAGGCCTTATAGATTGTGGAAATACTTCAAAAGGGCAACGGGAAGGAAGGAAATGCCAAACTTGTTACGTCAAAGTTATAAAAGCTTGATATGAAACTTACAAAAAGAATCCGTTATAAAAAGCAACAACAGTAAAATTACTACTAAAATGCCTGGATGTGTGCTGAATTGAGAAGGGCCTTGGACTTATAAAATGGTTCTAATGTTGCACCTCACATCCACTAGTTGCATAACCTTAGGTCAGTCTTTTGGTCTCTGTGAGTCCAGTCTTCCCACTGATAAAATGAGAAAAGTTGTCTCTAGTTTATGGGCTTTGGTAAAAGTCAAATAAGGTACTATATGCAAACATACTTCAAAAAGATAAATGTGTTAGGCTGATGTAATTTCTTATTTTAGAATTGCTAGTATTAAAATTAAAGGGAGGATCTCTGACCCTATTTAACAAAAATTTCAAAGCAAATTTTGAAATTAAAGAATATACATATGATTGACATTACACATGCACACACACACAATGATAAGCTTTTAGGAGGGTCTTATAAATAATACAGATTGCTATGCAAATACTGTGCACCAGGTATGCCCTACTTGCTATATATAGATATATGTCATTCTTTACTCTTTTCTCTCTCTAGTCCATCTTCCACATTGCCAACTCTAGTTACATTCCTTAAAAAAAAACCTCTAATTCAGTCACTTCCTAATGTTTATTTAATTAAACTTGAATTCCCTAGTTTGGCAGAAAGACCCTGCCTCAATCTGAGTCTCCAACTTCATCTCCCCTTAGCTCTCTTCCTCTTATTCTCTCCTCTTCCCCCATTTATCACTGAGATCTCTATGCTTCAGCTACAGAAAATACCTTACTATTCCTCAAATATCCCAGGACCTTTCCTAACTAACTCTTTGACTTTGAACAAACATGTTGTTTCCTTTGCCTAGAATAACTTTCCTTTAATCCCTGACTTTTCAGTTGCTCCTAGCAGGAAATAATTTTTTTCTCCCTTATATTTCCATGGCATGTTCACTCATTCATTCAACCAATATTTACTGAGTGTTTCCTATGTGCCCAGCACTGTGCTAGAAAATGCTGGTATTCAATCATGGTCCCTAACTTCATATATTTTAGAAATGCTCATATTAAATAAATAACCCACAAATAGCTACATATTTAAAACTGTGATACTGCTAAAAGAAAATGTATAGGGTTTGATGACTGCACATAACTAGTACTTAGTCTATAGGTTCAGGGAGACCTCTCTTTGAAAGGGGGATTTAAAATAAGACTTTAAAGATAAATAGTCATCAGCTAGGTAAAGAGGATGGGGGCCTGTTCAAGGCAGAATGAAAAACATAGTGAAAGTACTGAGAGAGGAATGAGTTTGACTCCTTCAAGAAACAATAGCCCAACATGACTGGAGGGTAATGATCAATGGTGATGGTTGTATGGGATGATGCTGGAAAAATGGGCAGGATCATTATCATGAACCTTGTAAGCAATATTAAAGATTTTGAACTTTGTCCAAAAAGCTGTGGGAAGACTTTTGAATAGAGGAGAAAGAGAGACATGCTTACATCTGCATTTTAGAAATATTATTCTTTCTAGTATCTGGAAAATAGATAAGAGGTAAGATTGGATGCATAAGCAATGCTAATCTAGGTGAGAGATGATGGTTACTTGGACTAGTTTGAGGTTAGAATGCCATGGCTCTTGAATAATACCCTTAACTGAACATCATACTGTATATGAAGTGTGGAGCCACTGAAAATTTTAAGCAGGGAAGTGAGGTGATCATATTTTCATTTTTAAAAGATCACTTTGCCCCTTGTATGAAGAAATGATATTAGTGGGCTAAGAAGAAATGCAGAGTGATGAGTTAGACAATAGTCCAGTTATGATAGTTTGGAATGGGGTGATAGGAGTTGATGAAAATGGTCTGGATTAGGATGTTGGTGCTAGAGTAGGAGACAAATGGGCAGATATGAGATACTATTTTGGAGGTAGAACCAAGAAGACTCAGTAACTGATTATCGGATACGGGATAAGGGAGAAAAAAGGAATCAAGGATGACTATGAAGTATCTGGAACTTGGCAGACAGGTGTCATTTATTGAAACGGGGCTCAATAAAAAAGAATAGTGGTAAAGGGTGGGTGAGAAAATTAGTTTTTGCATATTAATTTTGAGATTCCTGCTAGACATCTAAGTAGAGATTTTGAATACGTAGTTGATTATGTGAGTCTGGGGCACAAAAGAGATGCACACTTGGCTGTCTGCCTTATACCTCAGTTAGTTTAGACTCTGACACTACATGGAGAATTTCCTTAGGGCTGTAATAATGATTTATTCATCTATTATTTCCCATGGTATCAAATACATAAGAAGTGCTTGATATATCTGTTTATCTGAATTAAATTACGTAGTCAATCTCAGTCACTGTTTCATCACAACTCCAGACACATAATTAATACAAAGCAAAAAAATTATTCAGTAACCTATACATTTTGTATTTACAAGACAAGTGGTAGTTTAACATGTTTTTTGATTGAATTGGCATAGCTCAATAGATATCCTATCACTGGGCTTTTGGAGTTTGATGTGCTTGGAACACAAACTCTCATAAAAATACATGCATGCTAGAACTTCTGACTATGTCTAGGTGAGGAGACGAGGAAATCTTCTTTCCCAAAAGCACTATACACCTGACAAAATTAACAAAAGCAACCATTTCAGCACTCTGGAAATTGACCAATATCATACATCCACCTGAGAAGTGTTTATTCTTGAAAAATCACTGACATTGAGGTACAAAAGTTCGGAATCTATGCATTAGGGCCTGGAGCTGCTCCCATATTCCCCACTCTCAGTTCATTCAGCTCAGAGGTTCTGCCAGGACTTAGTCACTGAAAACCACAAAACGTTGCTGAGAGAAATTAAAGAATATCTAAATAAATAGAGAGACATTTTATGCTCTTGGATTAGAAGACTCAATATTGTCAAGATGGCAATTCTCCCCAAATTGATGGATAGATTAAATGCAACCCCTATCAAAATCTCAGCCAGCTTCTTCACAGAAATTCACACGGACAAGCTGATCCTAAAATTCATATGAAATTACAGGGATCAAAATAGCCAAAACAAACTTGAAAAAGTTGAACAAAATTGGAGAATTCACACTTTCAGATTTCAAAAATTAAGATAAAGCCACAGTGAATCAGACAGTGTGGTATTGGTACAAAGATAGGCACATAGATAAGTAGAACAGAACTGAGAGCTCAGAAATAAATCCTTACATTTATGGTCAATTGATTTCCCACAAATGTACCAAGACAATTAAACGGGGAAAAGAATAGTGTTTTCAACAAATGGTGCTTGGATAATTGGATACCCACATTAAAAAATAAACAGCAAAAGAAATTAGACCCTTATTTTATACCAGATACAAAGAATTAACTCAAAGTGGATCACAGTGCCAGCCCTCGTGGCCTAGGGGTTCAGTTTAGCACACTCCGCTTTGGTGGCCCACGTTCAGCTCCTGGGTGAGGACCTACACCACTGTCAGTGGCCATGCTGTGGCCGTGGCTCACACACAAAAAGAAGATTGGCAGCAGATATTAGCTCAGGGCGAAACTTCCTCAGCAAAAAGAAAGTGGATCACAGACCCAAATTTAAGAGTTAAAACTATAAAACTTCTAGAAGAAAACATAGGAGAAAATTTTCATGACCTTGGGTAGGGCAGAGAGTTTTTAGATACAATATTGAAGGCATAATCCACAGAAGAAAAAGTTGATAAACTGGACTTTATCAACTTTTGCTCCTCAAAAGTCCTCAATAAGAAAATAAAAATACAAGCCACAGACTAGAGGAAAATGTTTGCAAATCATAGATCTGATGAAAGTGCTTGTATGCAGAATATCTGAATAACTCTTACAACTCAGTAATTATTAGGAAGACAAAAAGCTCAATTTAAAAATGGGCACATGATTCGAATAGATATTTCCCCAAAGAAGATATATGAATGACTAAAAAAGACATGAAAAGATATGCAACATCATTAGTCATTAGGCAAATGTAAATCAAAACCTCACAAGAAAGTATTACATATCCACTAGAATGGCTATAATCAAAAAGACAAATGATACCAAGTATTGAGGAGGATATGGAGAAAGTGGACCACTTGTGCACTGCTGGTGGGAATGTAACATGGTACAGACATTTTGGAAAATATAGCAGTTTCTTAACGAGTTAAACCCAGATTTACCATATAACAGCAGTTTCACTCCTAGGAATCTAACCATGAGAGATAAAAATATATGTCCACTGAAATATGTATGTAAATATTCATGGTAGTATTACCCATAATAGCAAAAATCTGGGAAAAAATCCAAATGTCCACCTCCTAGTAAATGGATGAACAAAATGTGATATATCCATACAAGGAAATACTATTAATCAATTAAAACGAACAAGCTACTGATATATCCTACAACATAGATATACCTTAAAAACATTATGCTCAGTGAAAGAAGCCAGAAACAATGAATCACATATTGTATGATTCCATTTATATGAAATGTACAGACAAGGCAAATGTACAGAGACAGAAAACAGAAGAGCATTTGTTGAAGCCTGGATGCGGGAGCAGGGATTAACTGCTAACGGGCCCCAGAGAACATTTTGGGATGATGGAAAAATTTTAAAACTGAATTGTGGTGATAGTTGTGCAACCCTATTGATTTACTAAAATCACTGAATCATACACTAATAAGAGAGAATTTTATAGTATAATTTTATATTTCAATAAATCTGTTTAAAAAAGAAACCACAGGGATACAGTAAATGGGAGAATTTGGTGGATTTCATCTAAGCCCCCTCCTCTTGGCTTTCCTTAAGCCTACGTATGTACTAATCTTCATAAAATCTCCATCTACACTAACACTCCTTACATACCAATAAATTACAAGCCTATATTTCCAGCCCTGACTGCTAAGCTTTTTTCCAGTTCTAATGTCACATATCTAGTTACCTTTCATACTACTCTCTGCACAAGTTAACTAACTCCTCTTCTCTACCTCTTACCTCAATAAGCTTTCCTTCTCAATTTTTCCATAACTGTTAGTGGCATCTTTATCTATTCTGTATTCCTCACAATTTCAGTGTTGTTTTCAGTCTCACTATCTTAATCCCCACATTAAATTAGAAACATAGCAAACTAATTTTTCTCCCAAACATCTCTTAAATTTGCCCTTTCCACTATCTAATCAAGCATTCTTAGCATATTTTGCTGGTTTTAAATCTATATACAGATGCTAAAGCAATCTGCCTCATATGTTATTTTCCACATCACTACTTTCCTTGAAAACCTATAGTACCTTTAAGTGTACATATACATATATAGTTTTTCTTTCAAACAAAAAATCTGCTAAAAAATTTTCAAACAAAAATCAACCATGGAATACACCACCTACATGTAAGCACAGTTAATACCTTGTTGACTTTACTTCCAGATGTTTTAATGTGTATTTATGCCCTTTATTTAAAAAAATTAATTCATATACATAATATTTTGTAACCTGCTTTTGTGGCTGAAAACCATATTTTGATTATCTTTCTAAGTCAATAAATATTCATCACTGTGGATAGCAGATTAGTGTTCCTTTGTATAGATGGACTTTATTTTATTTAATCAAACAATTGTTCCCTACTACATTAAATCTAAATTTATAAAATTCTCTTTCAAAGTCTTCCCCAACCTTATGTGCTCTAATACCATCTCTTATTATTTTCCAATGTGAACCCTTCATCCCAGACAAGGCAATCCGCTTGGACCTCACATATATCTAGTTAATTCCTGCTCTTTACATCTTCTTGTACGCTTAGCACTGATATATAACATTTTCACATGTATTTTTTACTTACTAATATAATTACTCTTGGAGTGCATCATGCTTTTATTTTTCCTCTCCTAAATTAGACTGTGTGCTACATCAAAGTCAACTTTCAAGGTTTTATTTTTTTTCCTGTACCCTCAAAGCAATCACCATAGTGCTCAGTAGATAGTAGGTAATGATTAAATGAATGCTGATCTAAATTAATAATTCATGTTCTTGCATTCATTTATCATAAGTTTGTGAGCACTACTATGTACATAACACTGGATTAAGTGCCATCAAGGAAACAAAGAAATATATGGTACATGATCTCTCCTCTGAAGAAGTTTATAATCTTGCTGGGAGAAATAAGGCACACGAGGGATAAGACAATACAAGATTACCATTCAAAAAAAGATGTCAAGAGGCAATCTATGATTAAGAGGAAATGAGGAAATAGAAAATCAGTGATTCAGGGATCAGAAAAAGAGCCGAACTGAGCCTTAGAAGAGATAAGTTGAATATTAAAATGTGAGAGACGTTGAGAGCATTTCAGGCAGGGAAAATGGACTCAGAAGGAAAGAGATGAGAAATCAGGATTTATGCATAGGTTTGGGGAGACAACTAAGTTTGAAAAGATAAGTTGAGGCCAGAAAGTGGATGGCCACGAATGCCTGATTAAGTTGTCCAGAATTTATCCTGTTAAAGTAGCCATTTACTGAGCACCTACTGTGCGACTGGTGGTTTACATGCATAGTGAACATTTGTTGTATGCTGGATATTGGGCATCCATTTCCTTAATCTTATAGTACTCTGATTCTCTTTTGAGAAGAGTCCAGTGAGACTATAACTAGAGGCCTTCCTCTCCTGTAGCAAAGGGGCAAGCAGTTAAATTGAAAATCACCAAAGTTTCAGTTTATCTCATCCTTAACATCATGATTAGACTATTCTGGTTATGAGGCCCTTGTGTTTTCTGCTTCCTAGGTATCCAGAGCTACTTCAGTTCCCGCCTATTTCCAGACCTGACTCAATAGCCTTCCACAGACTCTGTGAGACTCTGTTATTTTTCCAATGAATTAAATTTTGGGTAAGATAACCAGAGTTAATTTATGTTGCTTACAACTAAAAAGCTCTAATTAGTACGGTTATATATTATTTTCTACATTTCACTGATAAGGAGATTGTGGATTAGTGAGACTAAGTAATTTGCCAAGGCAAGACAGCTAACAAGTGGCAAATGTAGGGATGTTTGATTCTTAAATCTATAAAATCACTTACCAGAGGCTGCATGGAATGACCAAAGCTTAAACTCTAGTCTGTCTAACTTCAAAGTTGGTGTTTTTTCCCTACATCATTCTACCTTTCAATGAGGATTCACTGCAGATTTTCAAGAAGGGTATGGCATAATGAAAATGGCATTTTAGAAAAGTTAATTTCACAGCAGAATATAGGCTGGAAGGGAAACAAGAGAGCTTGAGGTAGGGAGATAAGTGATGAGGATGAGGATGAGGTAAATAACCCAGATGGGAAATGACAGAGGTCTGAAATAGTGAAATGAGAGTTGGAATGCAGGAGAGTGTAGAAGGGAATAGTTACTAGAATACTTTATCAGTCATAGCTATCTCTTTGAAATGTGCATTCCATTAAATTTTTTTTTATTATTTTATAATAACTTCGGTTCAGTGATTTCAAATTTCAGTCCAGTAAACATATGTCATTTACAGAATTAAACAGAATCTCTTAGTAAGCATATTGTAAACTTATAAGCAAATGTACATCATCAGCAGCTAAATTATGTATACATCACTTGTGGAAAAATGCAATTTGCCTAGTAATTTTATGATCAAGCAACATTTTATGGCTTGAAATTTATTCAGATCGTCACAAAACTACAGGAAAAAAAGGATACCACAAAATCCAAATAGATATTTGTAGGAATTGGCTAAAGTTTTTCCCACAAAGGTAAAAATAAACTTTTCAGAAGAATAATTGATCCACTCATGATCTTCATTTTCAAGGCAGCACAAGTCTTTAGAAGCAAGAGTCATTTTCTCCACTAAAAATGGCTGTACAAGTTAATAGGAGAAATAACATGAGTTTCAAACTAAAAGGAAAGAAAATAATTTGATTGAAAGAAAATTTAAAATAGTTAGATTGTGAGCACAACGGAAAGGAGGGCAGTGCTGCCAGCCCCAGAATTTGTTTTCTAATGTCCTACCGGAAAGGAAAATTCAATGTGACATGTAGGTGATGCATAATTCAAATAACAAGGCTCTGATAATAATAAAAAAAATTAACCTGATCCTCCTGGTGGCCTTTTTAATAATTATTTGACTTTATTTTATTGTGGTAAAAACACTTAACATGAGATCTATCCTACTAACAAATTTTAAGCGTATAATACGTTATTGTGGACTATACGTACAATGTTGCACAAGAGGTCTTTAGAGCTTATTCATCTTACTTAACTGACACTTTATGAGTAGCCATTTTTATGACATCCAGAGTATAATTTGTTGAAAAGGGATGCCCTGATATTTTGATATATATTTTCCTTTAAATTCTTATTATTTGTAAAGCAATTTTCAGATAACAGTTCTCTGGAAATCTTATTAAAGAAAATGCCAATGACAGAGAGTTAAGTAAACAAACATTTTAATTTAATATTAAATATGGATCCTCATTAGATTCCAGAGTTTTCATTCTGAAGTCTCTGCATAGCCTCCTGGCTATTAATAAAGTGTGTAAGATGCTTCTATTTAGAAATTGATTGCTAAAACACTAATTCTTTAAATTCTGAAAATTCAGTAAACTAATGTGACTTGCTGTATGGCAGTTATGCACCAGTAAATTTGGCACATTTAGGGGACAATTGTTGAATAAAAGTAGGATGTAATTAAAGGCTAAAAATGGTTTTTACTTCAGCAGCAAGTGAAAACAGTCCTGCTATGAGGAAGCCAGTTCATTAGTCCAAGAAGTTTCTTAGTACTAAGTGTGTTCTTGTGTAGAGCAACACTCTGTGCAAGGATGGAGAGTTATACACAAGAAAATATCTACGTCCTGTCTTAGGGAAATTTAAAATACACTTAGGAAAAGAACGTGTGTGTACATATAAGAAATGACCCATGTGGCTCTGTTATAATGTTTATCAAAAAGCATACAAAAATGTAATGTAGTCTGAGTAAATAAGCCTTAAAAGAAATGAAGAATTAAAGAACTACATTACACTAGGAAAGCATTCCTGGAGAAGATTAGTAAGGAAGATAGAATTCACTGATTGAGCACTTACCATCTTCTAAGCATTTTACATGTATTATGCTATTTAAAGCTCACCGTGGCTCTGTGAGGTAGGTACTGTTATTATTCTCATCTTACAGATGAGGAAATTGAGGCAAAATGAGTTGAGAAATTTGCCGAAGGTCACCAAAGAGTAAAAGACACAGCTTATGCTTATACTTGTAGGTCTGATTCCGGACAGTAGAGTATCACTAAAATTATGGGATTAGAGCAGGGATGTGATAAGTGCTTTTAGGAAGATGTTTCAAAGAACTATGTATAGCATATATTAGAAGCCAGGGAAGAGCACCGAGGCAGCTGCAAGCAGACTGGTCATTTAGTCTAATAATTTATATAATTCTTTCTTTACGTCATTTTTCACCTTTTTTTCCAGAGAAGGGTAGACACATTCTCATGATGTCAGATAATGAAACTGTATTAATTAGAGCATTTGGTTACCTCTAAACAGAGAATACTTAGTCTTTTAGACAGAAAAACATCAGTTATAAAAGAAGACAGATAAACCTGCTCAATATTATAACTTTGAAATTTTGGTTACATCTGTTCTAAGAGACTCACTCAAGCAAAGTAATGAATCTGGAGAATTTATGGCTCCATTTCTTGTTTCTTTCTCTGTATTAATCAGATTTTTTGATGAAAACTAAAAGCTAGTTCATCATTCTGTTCATTTACTCACTTGTAGTCAGTCGTGACGCAATTTCCTCACTTCTTCGCTTTCATTGCTGAATTAGAGAATAGTGAAGTGTTAGCTATCTTCACCTTGAAAATATTAATACCATATTTGCTGAAGCATTAGTCTTTACTACATGCTAAGCATATAATTTAATTGAAAAGCCTGCCACAGTGGAGAATAACTAAACCAAGGATATTAGTTCTCGCCTTAACAACAAAATGTGAGTTTGGGTCACAAGGCAAATTCAACTTATTTTCTAAGTTCAAATGGATGGTGCACGTATAAAACACTGCTACTCAAGCTGATTAAAATCATGAGCCTTTGCCCTGGATCATACTTATTTAACTGGGATAGGAATCCGTATGCGGCCCTGTGAATGGCATAATAATAGAAAACACTTATTGAGCCTTTATGCATCTGATAAATAATTTATATAGATTCTCCCCTTAATTCTTAAAAAACTACCCTATGGGGTACTTCCTATCATTATCCTCTTTTTAAAGATAACATAACCCATGAGAGGGTTGGAGATGTGTGACTTGTCCAGGGTCATACAGACAGCAAGCAGAAGAATTTAAATGCAGGTAGTCTGACCCCAGAGCCTCTGCTGTTGCCTGAAACTCACAGGAAAATGGATCAGATCATCATAGGACATCTTCCTGGGTGCCAATTTTACTCAGGAACAAGGACTCTTACATAAAAACTAATGTTAATAAATTATGGAATACAAGTCAAATACTGAAAAGAAATTTATAGTTAAAATGTATAGATTTCAAGGAGTTTCCTGCTTTCAATGGGCAGCTTCAGGCCATACCTTCAGGCTCCCCAAAGTACAGTTTCCTCTGCTGCTAGGGATACTTCAATGGAAAAATTCCTAGGATATTTTTCATTTAATTGTAGATTGGATACATTGGCATTTACTTTAAGCTCTGACCTCCCAGTGTTTGGCTGTTAACCAAATAAAGTCATTAAGCATGTAAGAATTAATGAAAATCATCTTTTTCATTAAATTAGCTTGTTCTAGTATACCCTGTCAGTTCAAGTCAAGACTGTTGTGTAAGCCAGAGGAACTCACAGACTGGTGCCTCTAAGGGTACTAACACCATGAGAACATAACTATTACCAGGGGAATGGAAGAGTGGCCACGGGTGTCACTTATCTCCAGTTTCAGCACCTCTGTCCAGAAGTTTATTCACTTTTGCTCATTAACGATGGTATAGTAGAGTGGTTAAGAACTCAAAATCTTGAATCAAACCATCTGGTTTCATATCTGGGCTCTTTCGATTATAAACTATATGACCTTGAACAAGTTATTCACTTAGCATTCATTGAAGATACTAAGGATGATATGAGGATAACATCATATAAAGATAGTATGATGGGCCGGCTTCGTGGCCGAGTGGTTAAGTTCGTGCGCTGCGCTGCGGCAGCCCAGGGTTCGGATCCTGGGTGCGGACATGGCACCGCTTGTCAGGCCATGTTGAGGCGGCGTCCCACATCCCACAACTAGAAGGACCTGCAACTAAGATATACAACTGTGTACGGGGCGGGGGGGAGGGGGGGGGGTGGGGGGATAAAGCAGAAAAAAAAAAACAAAGAGGTTGGCAACAATTTGTAGCCCAGGTGCCAATCTTTAAAAAAAAAAAAAAAAGTATGAGGATGATAATAAACCCCTCAGTGGGTTTATTAAAATGAAATAGTACAAGTAAAGCACTTAGTCTAGTGTCTGATACAGAGAAAGTGATAAAGTTAGTTATTATTATCCAGTCATAATTATAAACACTTACAACATAATTCTTAGGATAACTATCTATTGCTAGAGGACCTGAACAATCTTTACCCCTTAATCTGCCGCTAAACCAAAATCATTAACATTTGTGAAAATGACTTTTTGAATACCTAATAATATATGTGAAGTGTGTTAACTGTGAAATTGTAATGACAAATACCTGGAAACACCTAGAATGTCCATCTAATAGGCAAAGTGTCAATTTCCCCAGTCTGTTTAAGGAGATTGGACTAGATGATCTCTAAAATCCCTTCCACTTCTAATAAGGACAATATTTTCACACAGTTGTTAGGCTTGAGATCATTACTCTAAGTAATAGAAAATAAAAAAGGAAATCTAAGGTATTAGGTGAGCATTTATAACTAAGTCACAATGCACAGTTTTCTAAACTTAACCAACACATAAAAAGTAAAAAACGTTATTAATATTAAAAAGTCATTATTTAACACATTGAGACTTATATTTTAAGATATATGTAGTTAATTGTATGTAAACTTTATACTCCTAGCCTTCAAATGTGATAAAAATAAATAGTATCAAAAATGAACATGAGATACAAGTTTGAGGTTTAGATAATGAAGATTGTATAATTTAGGACTGTCAGGAAGTTTGAAAGCTTTCAAGAAAGAAAGGGGTTTGTGTGTGATGTAAAATATTAAAACAACACTTGTCATTTAATTTTATTAAAATTGTGTTGATTTTTTTCTTCCTTTGAAATAGCAGGAGACATTCTGTGGGCAGATAATGCCAAGCAGGATGAGTGGCTATTTGACCTTAGAACTATCAAGACCTAATATTATTATTAATGTCAAGGAGTTGTCAACATCCATGAAATTTCCACTTTCATGCATATTAGAGTTGGAAAATCTCTATTTGTAGATTTCTATGCTGCTTCCAAAACAGAAGTGACAGCATAGTCAGAAAGAAATGCTGTGAGTGGCTTGCGACTATATAATATGAAAGCTCTCCTTACACATAATCTTGATAAATAATTATATTATGAAAAATATCAAACAAAATTGAATTTGAGTTTCATGTGCCATTATTAGCCCCATTTTAGAGAGGGAGAATAGAGGTAATAAAAGTGAGGTAGCCTGTCCAATATCTAATACAACTAATGAGAGGAAAAACCAGGATCCATGCCCAACAATTCTGACTCCAGAACCTACACTAAAATCACTTAGGTTATAATGTCCCACTAAAGGAATCAAATACTGATTGACTTGATTATTATTGGGATTCTACTCTTTTAAACTCTAATAAAGGGTTTTGTGAATTGTGTGTATGTTGTTTGAAACAAAAATGACCGTTATCTCTGAAGAGCTGAAGGATATGCATTTGTTCCTCCCAGCAGGAAGATTTGCAGTACCGTAAGACTCAGTTTTCCCCAGAGGACACTCTTAATCAAATTAATTAAATTTATTTTGGTATTCTGGATGAAAATTGGCAGAAAATGTCAATTTTGGCTTCTTCTACATTGTCCAAATAAAATGTAAAATTAAGAAATAGTTACTGTAGTCATATATACATGCGTGGATATTGCTCACCATTCAAATACTTCAAATTTTTCCTCCTTTTTTAGTAGAATTAAATAAAATGTTTCCAAACCTGCAATAAAAAAGGTTTGCTTTATTCAAATTTTAGTGTGGGAATTCTTCAAATGAGTACTATGGGAAAAAGATTCTTGACTGCCCTTGTAAAAGTGTTCCTCTGTGATAGGGATTTACATTTTTGAACAATGTATGCTATTTTTGTTGAAAACTAGCATTAGGACAAATATCCAAAAAAGTAGCTGATTTTCCTTCCCTGCCATTGCATTAATTGTAATTGCCCTTTTAAACTCCATGCAGTTAAGGCTATGGTGTCAGAAATGCAATTCACAAATATTTCCTTTAAAAATGAAATGTAATAGCCACATACGATATTCTATTCATTTGTGTGTATCTGTACTTTAGGAATGAGTATGGAATGAGATAATTTTGCTTTGAAAACCATAGCGTGAAATAATAACCAACTTTTTATTGCTATTCCTTTTTTAACGATAACTTATCAACAGCTTGAGAATACTTTTTACTTACATTTTAGCAAACAGGTCTTTCTTATCAAAAGCGAGAACAACAAAGGCATTATTTGTGCTCCTGAATAATGGAGCTACCATTCCTGTGGCTGGACTGTAGACAGCCACACACTGGCAACTCCACAAAATAGAGGAGTATTTGTGTTTCTTGTTTCTATTTGTTTTCTAGGTTATTACCGCGGTTATTTGCCCCTTTCTCTCAGATATTTGAGAGCAGAAATGAAAGGTGAAGGATGAAGACTCAGCTGCTGTAACTGTCTGCACTGTAATGAAATTCTGTTATCCCACAACTTGGTTCTCGTTCTCTCCCAAACATAACTAACAAATATTTACCAAACAGGTGATTAAAATCAGTACGCAATGGAACAGAAAAAAAGAGGCTAACATATACCCACACATATATGGACAATTAATTTTTGACAAAGGTACAAAGGTAATTCAGTTGAGAAAGGACTGTCTTCAACAATTAAAGCTAGAACAATTAGATATATATATGTGAAAAAAATTCAATCCATATCTTGTACCACATACAGAAATAGATCATATCTAAATATAAAACCTAAAAGTGTAAAACTTCTAAAGAAAGTAGAAGCATATCTTTGTGACTTTGGGCTAGGCAAAGATTTCTTAGAGATGATACCAAAAGCATGGTCCATAAAGGAAAAAAAAAAGATGATAAATTCGACTTCATCAAAATTGCTCACCAAACTTCTGCTCTTTGAAAAACTGTGGAAGGCACTACTAAGAAGATGAAAAGAAAATCCACAGATTGGGAGAAAATATTTGCAGAGCTTATATCTGATAAAATACTTGTATCCAGAGTACATAAAGAATTCTCAAAACTCAACAGTAAGATGACAACCCAATAGAAAAATGGGCAAAATACAAACAGACACTTCACCAAAGAAGATATGTGGATGGTAAATCAGTACATAAAAAGATGTTCAACATCATTAGTCATTAGGAAAATGCAAAGTAAAACCATAACGAGATAGTACTACACACCTATTAAAATGACTAAATTTAAAAAGACTGACCATACTAAGTGTTGACACTCGTCATGGGAAGGCAAAATTGGACCACTTTGCCAAACAGCTAATTTCTTAAAAAGTTAAACAAACACATACCATGTGATTCAGTGTTTCTACTCCTAGGTATTTTTCTAAAAGAAATGAAAATATATGTCCATACAAAGACTTACATAGAAATGAACATAGCAGCTCTGTTCATAGCAGCCCTAAACTCAAAACACAAATGTCTATCAATAAATTGTGGTATATCCAAGTAATGGATAACTATTCAGCAACAAAATAGGAAAATGACTCTTCATGCACATAGTGACATGGATGAATCTCAAAATAATTGTGCTAAGTGAAAGAAGACAAGTAAAAAGAGGGATATATTACATTATTCCATTTATATAACATCTTAGAAAATACAAACTAATCTACAGAAACAGAGATCTTTATTATAATTTTTATTTATTAGATTTTATTTACTAATAAAAATAAATATATTTTTAAAAATCTGGATCCATAACTCATTTCTTACTCCAAAATACTAATTCCTGATGGTACAAAGTTTAACTTATATATCAAACCATTAAAGTGCTATAAAAATATAAGAGCACTCATTAAAAAAAGATGTCCATCATTTTAAATGAAAATAAGTTGTAGAATAATATTTGTCATAACTCTATTGATTTAAATTATTTTCATAGTATATGTTTTGATTTAAATTATGAAATGAAAGTATAAGCACCCAATAAGTTTTATTAACCATTATATCACCATCCTCTACCACATGCGTTTGGCATATGGCAAGCACAACAACCTATTAGTTGAATGACTAAATGAACTCTTATGCTTTGTTGGTGGGACTGTAAATTGTGATAACTTTTCTGGAGAGAAGTTTGGCAATATGTATCAAAGAATAAAATGAGCATACAATTTATTCTGGCCCTCTCATTTCTAGGAACTCATCCCATGAGTAATATTCACAAGTGCATACAGTACGTATCCAGGGCTAATTTTTTTAAAAACAGGAAAAAAATATTTATGTTAGTGGAGAGATGGTGTGGGAAATAGCTGCCCTACAACAGGAATCTGGTTAAATAAATTAAGGCAAATATTTCCATGGAATATGCGTCTATTTCAAAATAAGATGTTGATTATTTACCATGAAAATATAGCCACAACTAATTGATAAGTGAGCAGATTACAAAATATAATATAATGTTACATAGATAAAACAGTATATATAAATAGGCAGATGTGTATATGTACAAAGAAATTTCTGGAAGGAAATGCATCAAAATGCTAATAATGATTATCGTTTAGTTAAGATTGTGTATTTTTACTATCATTGGAATTTTCTATATTGTATTTTTTCTTTAAAACGCTTATATATTTTCACAATCAGAAATAAACAATAAAAGTAAATTCATTTACAAAATAGAGAACGTGTTTCATAGCTTTTTATAAAATACATGACTAAATGACGAAGCACAAATCCTATAATAAAAAAGTAACAAAAGTTCATCTAATATTTCTCCTCATTTGAAATAAATAATTCATCATATTTTATATTTTAATTTACTACTTGTATTCTATAAGCCGGTCTAGATAGTGAATGCGATTAGGCTATTTTCTACATTAGTATGTCAAATCACCTCTGTAGATTTTTCTCCTTCCATAGAAATATCAAGACATCTTCCAATTAAGTCTTTAAAAGACTATATTCTGTGAAATTTTATTCAAATACAGGTAGGTAATTCTTGTCATTCATAAAAATGGGCTAAATATGTTCCTTACCTTTCAATGAAAAGTAAACACTGGTCTTTTTGGTTCTACCAAGGGAGTTGTTCTGTAGCAGAAAAGAATCCTGTAAATAAAAATAACAGATACTTGTTTTTAAACTCATTTTGCAAAAGTTTATTCACATATTACTGGACTTGTAAATCATACTTTAGTATGGCTAGAATTTTACAATGCTAGAAGGAAACTGGTGGTACATGACACTGTGAAGTAGACGCTGACAGAGGATGCACTTTCATCAGCACAAATTCCCCCTCCCATTCCGCTGTTTGTGGAACTGAAAACTGCTGCACAGATGTATAGAGCAAACCTTCTGCTTTTCAGTAATACTACCTAACATTTGAATGCCCTTTTATTTTATCTGCAAGGTTTGAAGGGTTACGTGGCAAGTCAGCACGGTTGGGGTACATTTTACGCCAGCTTAAAGAGAGAAATATAGTAAAAATGGTGCAACTGACTCACGGCAACATGGGCTCGCAAACCTTGAAGATGGATAGAAACCAGGCTTGCCAAACATCACAGACAGCACTTACTAAAACTGCGACGTGGAATGCCATGCGCCTGCTTTCGAGCCCCTCCCCCCTTTGCCAATAAACGACTCTCCTTTCTTTTCCAATGTAAAAATACATGCTCATAGAATATTTAGATAAAAGAGATTTTTTAAAAAAATCACCCATAATCACACTACCCAATGATGCCATTTAGAGTATTCCAATTTTTTAAAAACAAGATTTTTGTCAAGAGGCCCCTGACAAACCAATCGGGAATTGAGGATGAGCGGATGGGAGAAAGATACTCCTCTTCCCCTGTTAGAGGCTATGGCTAGTATTTTTACCTAATATCTAAGCTTTTTTTGGAAGTATAAAACTATAAAGATAGAATTTTGAGTGGAAAAAACGTCTTCCAGGGGTGTGTGCCTCAGCTACCAAGGAGCGTCTGGGAAGGCGGGCGGAGCCTGAAGGGGGCGGTGCGTTTGGTCATTCATTGGGCTTAGGGGCTGTCAATCAAGCTTGCCCAGCAAATGAGGTGCGAGCTAAAGGCACACTGGGAACTAAATTAACGGGAGGTCTGACTGCGAGGGGAGGGGGCCGGCGATCTAAACTGCGAAGAGAACTTTGGGGTCTCGCACCGCGCTCTTGGGCTGCGGCGCGCCTCTCTCCGCCACAGCTGCAGCCTGGAGAGGCCTTGCCATCGCCGCTCTCGCCCAGGCCTCCGCTGCCGCTGTCACCTTAGCGCGATCGCCGCAGCCCAGCCCCGCCCCTCGCTACTGCTGCCTCCGCCGCTGCCACCTCCTCAGCCTGGACCGCCGCCGCCACCCATGCATCCGTGAGTCATTTTCTGCCCATCTCTGGGCGCGCGGTCTCAGCGGTAGTCACCACCTTAAGAGGTTTGCAGGCTTGCAAAATGGCAGAAGCGGATCTTAAGGTGGTCTCGGAACCTGCCGCCCAGGGGTTTGCTGAAGAGATGATGGCTAACTCCTCTAGTGATACTGGGGAAGAGTCTGACAGCAGTAGCTCGAGCAGAAGCACTAGTGGCAGCAGCAGTAGCCGCGGCCGCTTATATAGAAAGAAGAGGGTATCTGGGCCTTCCAGAACGGTGCGACGGGCTCCGTCGGGTAAAAATTTCTTGGATCGGCTGCCCCCGGCAGTTAGAAATCGTGTGCAGGCGCTCCGAAATATTCAAGATGAATGTGACAAGGTAGACGCTCAGTTCTTAAAGGCAATTCACGATCTCGAAAGAAAGTATGCAGAACTCAGTAAGCCTCTCTATGATCGGCGATTTCAAATCATCAATGCAGAATATGAACCTACAGAAGAAGAATGTGAGTGGAATTCGGAGGATGAGGTGTTCAGCAGTGACGAGGAGGTGCAGGAAGACAGCCCTAGTGAAATGCCTGCCTTAGAAGGTGAGGAAGAAGACGACCCTCAAGAAAAACCCGAAGAAACGCCTGGAGAAAATGAGGTTCCTAACGACATTCCTGAGGCAAAGACTGAAGAAAAAGCAGAGTCTAAAGATTTTCTGGAGGGAAAGCCTGGAGTAAAAGAAGATCCTAAAGAAGTCCCCCAGGCAATGTCAGGAAGCAAAGAACAGCCTAAGGCAACAGAGGCTAAGGCAAGGACTGGAGTGAAAGAGGCTCCTAAAAGAGTTCCTGAAGTCAGGCCTCAAGAAAGAGTGAATCTTAAAAGAGCTCGGAAGGGAAAGCCTAAAAACGAAGATCCTAAAGGCATTCCTGACTACTGGCTGACTGTTTTAAAGAATGTTGACAAGCTCGGGCCCATGATTCAGAAGTATGACGAGCCTATTTTGAAGTTCTTGTCAGATGTTAGCCTGAAGTTCTCAAAACCTGGCCAGCCTATAAGTTACACATTTGAATTTTGTTTTCTACCCAATCCGTACTTCAGAGATGAGGTGCTGACCAAGACATATGTAATAAAGTCGAAACCAGATCACGATGATCCCTTCTTCTCTTGGGGATGGGAAATCCAAGATTGCAAAGGCTGTAAGATAGATTGGAGGAGAGGAAAAGATGTTACTGTGACAACCACCCAGAGTCACACAGCTGCTACTGGAGAAATTGAAATGCAGCCAAGAGTGGTTTCTACTGCATCATTCTTCAATTTCTTTAGCCCTCCTGAGATTCCCCAAATCGGAAAGCTAGAACCACGAGAAGATGCTATCCTTGATGAGGACTTTGAAATTGGTCAAATTTTACATGATAATGTCATCTTGAAATCAGTCTATTACTATACAGGAGAAGTCAACGGTACCTATGTTGATGGTAAACATTACAGAAACAGAAAATATCGAAAATAAAAAATAGGCCCTCTGAAAGAATTTTTAAGAATCTCAAAACTTCATGCAGAATGAAGCAGGTTTATATGGCACTGTCGGGGTGGGGGTGGGGGTCCTGCCCTATAACCTCAACAGTAGTATTCCTTACAGTCTGGTGTTTTTGTATTTTCTTGGTAGTTAAAACATTGTCTAAAAGTGTCTTAAGTATCAGTTTATTCTATCTAGCCTGTTGTAGTGTAATATTCTTCAAAATATGTAAACTGCTGTCAGTTATCTAAAGCATGTTAGTTTGGTGCTACAGAGTTTTGATTTTTGTGAAGTCTCTGTCATGTTCCTACCAGCATATAGCTATGAAAACTGTCAGAATTGTTAACTGAGACAAATAGTTGCTTGAAAAAAAAACCAAAGTTCCTGAAGTATCAATGCAAGTGTTTTTTTTTTCTTTTTCCGGCCCTGAAAATTTAGGGTTTAAATATGCTTGCAGTAGCTGTGCCTTCATTACTTTGTTATAGAAATACAGTACTTATACTAACTAGAACAGTGCATTGTGAAATTTAATTGCTTGAAAAAAGATTAGCATACATTTAAGAATGTCCATCAAGACCATATATGATATGACTGTGAGCTTGTTTATGTGACATAGTGGTCTATGAATTTAATCATAATGAAGTTATTGTTTACTGCCAAGGTGTTAATATGACATAGTACTTAATATGTTTTCTCATCTTATACTGTGTAATTGTAAACTCAAGTTACTAACCATGTTTTCTTTGTGTATGTTCTAATTTGCCTTTCACTGAAAATGATCACTTTATGTTCTTCTATTGCAACCTAAAATAAATAAATGTCAAATAAAGTGCATCTTACTTTGAAAATCTAGCATTTCCTCCTAATTATAAAAAGTGGGCCTATTATAGAAAAAGTAGAAAATACTGAGTAAAAGGGGAATTTTTAAAAAAAGGTAACTATTATTAACATTCTGATATATTTCTCAGATCTTAGCACTTCTTTGGAGCATACACATTCAAGTGATTGGAGAGAAATGGGACAGGGGAGAAGGAGGGAGGAGGAGGGAAAGGGGAGAAGGGTGGGAGAAGTGAAAGTGGGGAGAGAGAGAGAAGAGGGAGGGGAGGGGAATGAGGTGAAGGAAAGGGGAGGAGGGTGGAAAGAGAAAAAGGTGGGTGAGAGAAGGAAGGGAGAGGGCAGGAGGAGGGTGGCACTGCGTGGGGATGGGGAAGAAGAGGAAGGGGAAGGGAGGAGTACCTCACCCTGAAAAGACATCTATATAAGCTGTTGCTTTCACTTCCATGAGTAGGATGGGTAAATGACCCAGGGCCACCCTCCATCCTGACTTGGGAGGAGGTCACACTCTCAAATGTGGCTCATTTTTTCTTATAGATGACATCATGTTCTTACCTCTTCTGCACCATGCAGCTGGTTACAGGGTAATTAGATCCTGAGATTTGGGTTTGAAGTTAGTGTGAGGTGGAGGCCCCTTAAACTCAGTTTACCAGAGAGCTTTGCACTGGGCACAAAGGCACATACAACAAATAATAAAGTGGTACCTTATTTCACATTTGCCATTTCCCCGCCCACATATATTTTCCTTCAAGACCTTAAAGGAAGGAGCTGTGGCAGGAGGAAGACTGGGAATCTCTGGGTCTCGAGGCATAAAATTACCTAATAGTCTTCCCAAATCCCACCATATATAGTTTAGTATCTTGCTTTTATCCCTGCTTAACAACAATTTCCCCTCCGTGTCTATGAATGTAAAAATATTACAACCCATGACATACTATGTTAGTCAATCACCTATGTTTGGATATTTAGGTTGTTATAATTTATACAAAATCAGGAAGCAAATTATTGCTTTTAGCAATACCACAGCAATTTTGAGAGTGCCTTTGTTTTATTTCTGAGATTTTTGCATCCATCAAGAATGAGTATGGCCGCAGATTTACTTATACACCAGGGCCAAAACGACGACTATAATAGCGTGTACTGGCTCACTGCTTCAGAGGTTCCCAAATCGGATACATACTGTGCTTTGCCATACATCACGGATGGCAGAGACCTTAAAACTTCTACATGGACTGCAACATCCTTATTGCATCTTAGAACACCTACTAAAGTATTTAGCCCCTTCCAGCTGTATATTTTTCAATATTAAAGGAACTCATGTCATTATAGAATATTTGCAAAATAGCAGAAATGCAGAAAATAAAAATCATTCAGAAGCACACTACAGGAAGATATGCCCTATACACAGATTGGTGTATTTCCTCCCAGTCTGTCTCTTGAATAGGTTTTATCACAAATTCTTGGCTTAAATCAAAAGGTGAGTTCAAGTTGAGTGCGTGTAAGAAGCTAATTGGAAAGACAGCTTACTGGTATTTTTACCTTTTCAGTTTAAGCGGCGGCGGGGGGTGGGGGGCCAGGTGCCAAGGATTTTTGAATCAGTAAAGCTGGAATTCAAGAAACGCAAGCGGTCTGTGGGAGATGCTTCAACCACCTAGGCTAGTGGAAGGTGGATAAAGCCGGGAAACTCGTTGGGCTCGCATATTTGTTGGACTGCAGTTTTGTCCATCACACTTGCTCAGCCAATGAATGATGAGCCGACTGGGAACGAAGCTCACGGGCAAGGGGCAGGGGCGTGAGAAAAGCTTTTACGGGGTCTTCTTCCGCGCTTTTTTTCTAGTGCGCTCTTTCCTTTTGCTGTGATTCAGGGCTGAGGACGGCTGCCCCCTTCTCTGCCCCGAACCTGATCGAGGAGGTCGTCACCTCTTCCTCCGCTGCTGTCTTCGCCACCTCATCCTTTGTGAGTTCTTCCCATCCTGAATTGGGCACTGAGCCTCCGCGGTAGTCACTCTAAAAGTTTGCTCTTTTCCTTTAACATGGCCGACCCAGTAATGAGGGGCTTTCGTAAGTAGCAGCAGAGGCTGCTGAAGAGGCAATGGAAGAAACTGTTGAGTTAAGTGAAGAAATGACAACACAGATAGTCAAATGATTCAAATGCCCCATTCTGCCGAGGTCTAGCGATACTGGTGTCCTTGCCCTCAAAAAGCTTCAGGGCCGTGTGATTAGAAGCCGGTTTTGAAATGGAATTGCAGGCTCTTGAAAAAAAGTATAAACTCTCACTTGATGAGATGTTTGTGTCCACCGGCACATGTATTAGGACAACCTGCAGTATAACAACTTCTATACGCTTAGGCATTGCTTTAAATTTTATGTTGTGTGTTTTTCGTAGAGTATATTTTTTAAATTAAAAAAATGAAATATTTAAGTATTAAAACACATAGCATTTAGAAGTATACTTTTGTTCAAGAGATGCAGAACACAGCAAATTCTCTAAGGCATCTTTGTTTATTGCTAGGTAGTTTAGTCCTTATGGTGTCTTTTTGTCATATAGCTTTTAGAGAATAACTGGGAAAATTATCAGAACTCTTCACTGAAGCTGATAACTACTTGGGGAAAAACACGCTTTAGTGTGTGTCTTGCCTCCAGCTCAGAAGTAGGAAGAGTTTAAGTCAACTTGCACCAGGTGTGTCTTCAGTATTGTGCTATAAAAATGACTTACTTATTATGCTCTGGTACATTACAAGATATTATAACTTGGATAAATAGCATAGAGTTAAGAATTTTCAAGAACAAAGTCTCCTAGATTATGCTTTTGAATTTTGCATGATGCAGGGATTTATAAAGAGAAAAATAAACATAATGAAGCTGTTATTTCCCTCTGTGGTGCTAATAAAAGTTATTGCTGTAAGTGTCTCTCTCATATGTTACTCATGAGTTATGTAAAGTAAGGTGATTAATTTTTTCACTATGCATCACTGAAAGTTGTCACTTTATTCTTTTATTTCATCTTCTTCTGATTATGAAATATGTTCTTTATAGAAAATTTGGAAAATATACTACAAAGTCAAAATATTATTTTAAATAATTCTGCGTCCAAGGATAGCCCCAGTTTATGTGAAAAAGAAATATCTATATTTATCTTTATTAACATGATAGCTACTCTTCTATCCCTTTCACTTTTCATTTAGTATATTTTGGGACCCTTTCTATATTAATGCACGTAAACCTCATTTTTTAAAACATATATTGAATGGATATACCATAATTTATTTCATCAGTTTCTTATGATGAGCACTTCGTTTAGAAGCATCTTTTTCTAATTGATTAGTAATTATAAGCGCTGTCTTTGCTTAAGGAAAAATGTTGCATATTTTGAAACACTTTCCCTTTTGATTTTGTTCAGTTTTTTTCTTTTTCCCTGCCAAAGAGTTTTAATATTACTATAGTCACCTTTATCTTTTTCTCATTATGGATTTTGAGTATGGCTTAGAAAGACCTTTCCACACCAAGATTATTTTTCTTAATTATTCATGTTTTTTTACAGTACTCTTATAGTTTCATTTACAGCTTTAATCTTTCTGGAATAGCTTTGATGTAAAGATTGAGGCAGCTATAACACTTTTTTTTCTTAATGCAACTAACCAGTTGTTTTAACACCATTTACTCAATATTGAATATCCAATGTAATTGATTGCTGCCTTTATTATATAATCCATTCCCTAATGTGTTTGGACCTATTTCTGGACTGTTCTGTTCAGAAGTGTTATTCTTGCGCCAGTATAAATCTTTTAAAATATAAACTTCTCATATACATTTTATCTGGTGAGAATAATTCCTTATAAAATTTTTAAAGATTTTTTTTGATATTTTCATATATTTATTTTTCCACATAAACTGCCGTATCACTTTTTTTCAGGCTCCCGCCCCAAAGCCTATGGATATTTTGATTGGAGTTTGTTTGAATTTATAGATTCATTTACAGAGAATCAGGAATTTCATATTATTCAGTTTTCTTATCCAAGGATAAGATGTCTTTCTATTTAATCAAATCTTGTTTACATCCTTCAGCAGAATTTTCAAGTTTACCTGTTAAAATTGTTAAAATTTTAAAAAATATTTAGATCCTGTTCCTCAGTTTCTTCTTCCTTTGTCTGCCTTTTGCTTATGCTATTTTGCTGCTTATTTTTAAATTGTCTATGCTTAGGCTTTCTCCCTTTTTTTCAGCTTTGAATGGGGCCAACTGTTTGCTGAAGTGTGACGTGTGAAGATGTCAGAGGAAATGAGCTTAAGCGTCTCAGGAGCTTCAATTCAGGTTTGTCTCATATCATTCTCTCTCCAAATTGTAATATCTTCTGCTGGAGGCCGTTTCTCTCCTCGATTTATGGTGGTCTCTCCTTCCTCAGCCCTCATCATCGCCAGCTTTGGAATGAGCAGTAGGTCAGCATGACTCACTGAAATGCCTTAGAGTTAGAGGTGTTCTGTGGGGATCTTGTAGTTAATTTCTGCTCAACTGACTGGCCTGCATGTGTAGAGTTGCTTGTTGCTTGTCTCTCTCCTCATATTGAAGCAGTCTCCAGAGGCTCTCAGAAAAGGAAGATGATTTGCTGGTATAATTTCTCCTTTACTTCCGCTCCCCTTTTGTTTTGTGTTACCGAGCCGTTTTCCTAAGAGATCATTTCTTGCTGCTTTGACTGTCTACCACAGACCTAAATCAAATGTTCAGGGCTTGAAGGCTTAAGGGAATCTGTCTGCTGCCTGAGACCTGTGAAAGCAAGCGTTCACTCAGAGTCCTGCACTTTTTTGGTTCAAATTTCATTGTAACTGGAAGATATTCTTTCCAATGTGTGGCTTGGAATTGTGGCTATTTCTTTGACTTGAAGATCATTTCTGCCTTTATTTTTTATTTAGATGATTCTGATGCACAGGCAGGATTGAGAACCACAAAGCAATGTAGAGGGGAATCTCCAAGAGGGGAGTATGTAGTGTTCAGTTTATTAACAGTTCTCCTAACTGAATAGTATTCCTGAAATAACAGTTTGGTGAATTTGGCTTTGGCCAAATAGGTAAATTAGCCCAGCTTCGTCTATTGGTAAAAGCATCCTTAATCAACATTTTAAAAGACTTTTTATTTAGAGACAATTAAAGACTCACAGAAAGTTGCAAAAATAGTACAGAAAGGTCCTGTGTACCCTACACCCAACTGCTCCTAATGGTAACACCTTGCATGACTGTAATACAATAACCAAACCAGGACATTAACATTGGGACATCTACAGACCTCATTCAGATTTTGCCAGATTTTGCATGCATTCCTGTGTATATGTGTGCATGTGTGTATCTCTATGCAGTTTTACCACATGTTTAGATTCATGGAACTCCCACTACAATCAAGATTCAGAACTGTTCCATGACCACAAAGAAACTCCCTCGTACTAAGCTCCTCCCTCCTGTCCCTAACTTCTGGAAACCATTAATTTGTTCCCATTCTTGAAAGGAAAAAATTATACAGATGGTTATATAAATGAAATTATACAGTATGTAACCTTTTGAGATTGGCCTGTTTTCGCTTAGCAAAATAACCTTAAAATCCATCCAAGTTGTACCTGAATCAATAAGTTGTTCTTTGTTTTGCTAAGTAGTATTCCAGCGTGTTAATCACTGATCTGTGACTATTCTATTGGAGAATAAAACCAGGTGGAAAGGAAACAGGACTGCCTGTGGCCAGAACCTCCTGTAGGGACAAAAGAACGAATTACAAGGTTTTCTTTCCTAAAATCTGAAAGCTTAATAGTATCAATAGAAAGTGCTTATGCAATGCTTGCTACGCACCAAGAATATACAAATTATTATTCATGTAATCCTTATAGCCTTATGAGGTAGGTACAGTTATTGTCTCTATTTAACAAGTGGGGAGACTGAGGTACTGAGAGGTTAAGTAACTTGTCCAAGATCACACAACTGGTAAGTGACAAAGCCAGGCCTTAAACGTGGTAGTCTGGCTCAAGTCTATGTTCTTAACTGCTCTGTTATACCACCTCTCTACCATGTATACCACCTCTCTGCATGCTATGTCACCTAGAGAAACACCTTCCTTGTCCATATTCCAGACCAGATAGGGCCCATGGGAAGCAGCTGAGAGGAAATAAGTATAACCTGGAGGCAAAGGGGATGCCCGTCTATAGAGGAAAAATAAGAATTCCATCTTATCTAGCAGTGGTGCCCCCTGCATCTACTTGTAGTTCATGGTGGAGTAACTTTATCAGGGTTTATAGCTTAGTGAGACCACAGGGTAGGGGTTAGACTCCAGGTCATATTCATCATACACAGGGGTGTGATGAGAACTGGCTTAGTAAATTTACATTTCAGTTAAATGCAAGGTGATCCATTACTAGTAAAGATTTCTTTTGCCTTTCCAACTTCTTATATTTTTATTCCCTGTTTTCCTGTAGTTAGCAGCTTTTAAATCAATAGATGTAAGAAGGGAAAGAAGCTCAAAAAGTGATTTACTCCTCAGCATCCTCGAGCAGAACCCAAAGGGACATTTACAGGAATTGGGCATTGTAGGGGATGAAAGCATGGATTTGAAGTCTAATAGACTTCGTATTGACTCCCACTTTTGCCACTTATTGGCTGGGTGACCTTAATGCACGTCGTTTAAGCCCTTTAATCCTCTTTTTTCAGATCTCTAAAATGGGACTGTTACCTGACTACTTCATAGAATTATTGTAAGGCTTAAATGTGGTACTGTTCATCAAACACGTAACATAGTTTAGCATGAAGTAACCATTCAAATGATAATTATTGTTATTGCTATAATTAAGATGAGTGAGTTTTACTTGGAATTCCAAGTAAAATATCATGATGATAAAGATGTTAAAATTGGTATTACCTCTTCCAAGCCTGTCTGTTTTCAAGGAAAAAAACCCCTTTCTTTCATGGATTTCATGTAACTGTTCTTGTTCTTTCTTTGGTTTTTTCCTCCTCACATCAATAGCTCTGCACTGATTCCTGGTAAGCACCTTACTTGCCTGCATCATCCCTGTATCTTCAGTCTTTCAAGGTCATTTTGAATTTTTATCCATTCCTCCAAAGAGCCAGTACTCTACCCAGTCCGTTGCCTGACCAAAAGTCTATGACATAAACTCTTTTTTTTGGTAATGTTGAATACAACTGGACCTTTTCCAGACCCCAGATGCCCATTTGTATGTACGATAAGGATTTATAAACTATTTCCCTTGTGGAATGCTTTCCACAACCTCTTCTAGTTTGGGCCAGGATAGTAGCAAGGGACACACAAGACCGGTCAGTGATTTCCTTGCCATGGTTTCTAAAAATGTTCTTTTGGCCAGGGAATTTGTTTTTAAGAGTTGCTTGCAGAAGTTTAAGAGAACACAAGAGGTGAAAGGCAATGAACGGCATACCAGATAGCATCTACTTAAAACATATTTACTGCACCCCATATGAAATGAAATTTGAGGAAGGTAAAAATCTCTCATGTAGTATTTTCCTTAAACTGTCACCACTAAATACAAATTTAGGTAAAATATCACAATGTTAGATCTGCTGAAATTGTTATTAATTCACACCAACCTGTCTTGCTTTAAGGGAAAACATCCCTTTAAATGCAATAACAAAATAAAGATTATGGGAAGAAGATGCATTACTTATAATTATTTAGGTGTAATCCAAGTTTTAATAGAGTTTTTCAGTCTTTGTGTTGAAAGACATTTAAAAAATGCACCAGGATAAATAAATGACTTAAAATTTTTTTTTGTTATTTTCGGCTGGGTTCAGGATGCAAGGAAAGCATTTCAACAAGTGTAATATACTTTTAAATATTGGAAAAGTTGAATTTTCACAGCATAATTACCATATCAGTGAGTTGCCAGTGAATTGTTTGAAATTCTTTTTGCAAAGACTACAGCTGTTTTAATTAGGCTAAAGAGCTAGGGAAAGAACATAGCTATTTTTCAAAATCTGTATAGATGAAGAGGCTTTAGGAAAATGAATCCTGACTTATTGCAATTGGATCTATACTAATGGAACAATCTTTAAGCAACATGCGGGAAAGTATCAGAAAGTTTCTCTACTTTAGGGAAATCTCCGGCTGATTTTCTGAACAGCAGTTTTGGAAATGTTAGATCTTTTCAAATGTTGTGTTTAGGTTTGTTTAGTTTGTGTTATTGAATATTCCCACATGTATAATTATTAGTGATAAAAATAACTTTTCAAGACCCAACAAAACAAATGCTATCTATTAAACTACATGCTTGAAGAAGTATTAACCCATTTCAAGATATTTTCATGAGGAAGCAAGAGATTACAAATGGTATTGGCATACCTCAATTATCAAAATATTTATATTTGAAAAGAGAATATTTAATTGTTTTATTTGGTACAGAAACACTTATTTGATATTAAATATGGCTTAAGTCTCTATATTGTCCGAATATTATCAATTTTTTGTAAACAAAAAGTGCGTATAGTAAAGTGCAGTAGTGTCAAAGTTTTGATACTCAGGGCAGATTAAAAAATTTTCATACACCAAAAATGTATTTGGTGATTTTTAAAAATATCAGAATTTGTTGATGTTTAAGATCCTTTACTTGGCCTGTTTTCTCTATCCAGCAACCTGCCTTGTGATACTTTTCCTGAGGGTATCTTGTATCTAAGGAAAAGTAGAAGAGAGAATACTGGGTGACATACCTCATTCAATTTTAGAATCTGTCTTGATATTCTCAATTTAAAACCATGCTAACACCATTTACAAAACAATGTATAAGATGAATGACAAACTTAGGAGAAAACTATTTGTAAAAGAAATGAATAGGCAATTCAGTAAAATATGTATTTTATGTCTGTTAGCCTTTTGGCTAATAAATATGAAAAATGGTCACCTGCACTACTAATGAAAAAGATGAAAATTAAAATAACAATGAGATACTGTTACTTACCTGTTTTGCTGGCAAAATTAAAATTTAAGAACGCCCATCGTTGTTCCATAATGTGAAGTAAATGCCCTGTCACATGCTGAAAGCGCAAAAGTAAAATGGTACACATTTTCTGGAGTACTATTTGGCAATACTTAACAAAAACCTTAAAAATATGCATATTCTTTGACCCAGAAAATCTTCAAGGAATTTACCTCAAGGAAATAATAGCAAAAATCAATGATAAGAATGTTCCCTTCAAGAAAAAAGAATGTTCATTTTGGTGTTGCTCATAATACTAAAATCTCTGAAAAAATTTAAATGTCCCAAAAGATGGAATTCAATTTATGTTATTGTTTATTCATACAGTAGATAATGTAAAGGCATTTAAAGTAATAATATAGATCTATACTGACATTCAAAGATAGCTAAGGTAAATTTAATAAAAAAAGTCTCAAAAATATGGAAATATACACATATTTATGTAAATTATGTATAGTACACAAAAATGTTGATGCTGGTTATCTGTATGTAACGGGGTCTTAGATAATTTATATTCACGTTTTTTGCTGTTCTAAATCTTAGATAATGATAAGAACTTACTGTTGGGATCAGAAAAAATGTAGTGGGAGAAACAGGAGCATGTTAGAATTAAAGACAATTATGTGGAGCTGTTGAGTCGGAAAACAGATCAACAATTGTAAAGGTGTTGTACAGGCACATATTTTAGCTATGCAATATCAGAGACTAATTTTTAAAATAATGTGTTTAAAACATACACACGTGTTATTCCCTTAGCAGTGATCACCTTAATACCAAACACTTATTCCAGTAATGCTGACACTAACAGAGTGTTAAAGATTATCTACTTCCTCATTCCATAGGTGAGAAATCTTGGACTCTTTGCAACTAAATACCATCCAAGGTCACACAACAGTGAGGTAGTGGGAGGATCACAAAACCATGCTACTTTCCCTTTTCATTTTTTGGGTAAGTAACTAATACTATAAAACCAAGTTTTTCCAACCTCTCTGACCTTCAGTGGTTGCTTTTGTCCTTTAATACCCAAACAACCTAGCCTGAGCCTCCCTTCCCTCAAATTACCTAAGTAACCTAAGCAAGTAACCTAGTCTCCACCTGGTTTCCTTTCCCAAGTATTTCTGAGAAACACTAGAGAATGCTTGGTTATATGTTCCAAAGGTGTGTTTGCTTGTCACTTATCAGTTCTTTCTTAGGGCAAGTGCTTCAGACTTTTATGCTGGTCATATTGTGTTGTCTCACAACCGCTTCTCCATGCTGCTGCCACCTACACCTACCCCAGTCTGCATTACACTGAGAATTAACACATCACACTAAAAAGTAACTCCCTAAAACATTGTTAATATCTGACTCTTAGGCTTAACAAAACTTTATTAACGGTTTGGACTCGCAGAAGGGAATTATCAGACAGAAAAAGGAAAATTTAAAACTAACCATCAGAGATCCGTTGTCTATGCCTCTGCACAGGGGTCCCTTAATGGCAGTCCTCCCTGATGCCATGTATGTTGCAAGTGCCAAACTTATTTCCCACATGGGAGTCCCTTGACCTCCTCCTCCTTTATAGGCGACTAAGGTTCCCATTGTTCTCGAGGATTAGAGAAAAAAGGAGTATCTTCTCATCTCCCAGTCAAAGGCCTGTTGTTTTCCCAATGGGAAAGTTGAAAAACTTATTTCCTTCAGCAGAAACTCCACGCTTGTCACAACTGATCTAGCCACCATGTGCCAGATAAAACAATTGTAATAGCACATTTGTCAGTCTGGATTTTTCAGATGTATGTGGAGTGTGTGAATTTCCTTCTGTGAAGCAACAAAAGGATTTTGAATGACAGAGCTAAATCATCTTTTCAACTGCCTCTCTTGGTTTCAGCTTCTCTCTCTCACTTTTTCTACTGTTTCTACTTTCTCTCTAGCTTTGTCTACCTTAACTCCTCTTTTCTCTTTTTCACGTGTTCTCCTGCTTTTGGCTTCCTGGACAGATGATTAAGTCAGTTTTGGCTTGGCTACTCCTTTTCTATACGGTGTTTTTCATAGTTAAGTGTACTACAATCTGTAAAGATGAATTAGAAGTCTTAGGCAGGGGGATTGTTTTTACTTCTAAATTGGGTGAGATAAATTTACCAATTAAATGAATCTGGTTCTGAAAATCCCGGCTGAGGAACTGACTATCCATGGGAGACTACTGTCTTCATAAAGGCACAAAATATGTTAATAGAAGCACCCTCAGAGGCAAACAATGCCTAAAAAAATTCAAACATCCCAAGTATAGAGATAAGAATAGAATAAATTTGGATGTTGAACATAGTTCATAGTTTTTTTACATTCTTCACTATAAGACTTTAAGTTCTCTTGTTAGTAATTGACAAGCTATGCTTTCTACAGCTGCTAAATCCCTGAGACAAGTCTATGACTTTCTATTTAAAATAATATTGAAGTAATTTCTCCTCTCTAGCATTTCTCCTTTCTACTCTCCCTCATTCCCCTCCAGAGGATCACAGAGGAAAAATCAAGAACTACTCTCCCTCCTCCAACCCTCAAAAGTAATTATTTTGCCCTTCTTTTGGAAATAACAGCTTTATTGAGATCTCATTCACAGACGTTGCAATTTACTTTTAAGGCATACAATTCAGTGGTTTTTAGTATATCATAGAGTTGTGTGACTATCACCACAATCACCAGTTTCATGACCACCTAAAGGAATCCTATACCTATTAGCAATCACTACTCATTTTCCCCAGCTCCCCTTTCCTTCAGTCCTGGGCAGCCACTAATCTATCTATCTCTATTAGTCTGTTCTGGAAATTTCATATAAATGGACTCATATTAAATGTGGCTTTTTGCGACTCTTCTTTCACTTAGCATAATGTTTACAGGGTTCATCTATATTGTAACATGTATCAGTACTTCACTCCTTTTAATGGCCAAATAATACTCCATTGTATGGATATACCATATTTTGTTTATCCATTCAGTAGTTGATGACATTTGGATTGTTTCCAGTTTTTGGCTATTGTGAATAAGGCTACTATGAATATTCATGTGGACATATGTATTCATTTCTCTTGGTTATATACCTAGGAATGAAATTGCTTGTGATAACTCTCTGTTTAACCTTTTGAGGAAGTGCCAGAATGTTTTCCAAAGTGGCTGCAGCATTTTACATCCCCACCAGCAAGAAATGAGGGATCCATTTCTCCATATCTTTGCCAATACTTGTTATAATCTGTCTTCTTAATTCCAAATTATGGTGTTGATTTGAATTTCCTTGATGACTAATGATATTAAGCCAATTCAAAGCAGACATAATTGTTGACTATCAGTTGGCTTTTCAGAGAGAAGAGGATAGAGTAGAAGATCTGCTTCCTTTTAATAATAATAAAGATCAATTTCAAAGCCAAATATAGATGGTTTGTGTATCTCCCCCTCTTTTTTTAAAGCACTACTTTAGTGCTATTTACATAGCTAATTAAAACTTATGTATAACTGAGAGTCTTCACTCAGGACAAGTCAAATGCCATTCATTTTCTTTCCCTCAATACCATTTGCATTTTTTCCTTAAGTTAAAGGATCTGCTGCTTGGGAATCTCCTTGGACAGAAGGGAGCTGAGTGACATTTCCCTTCTCTTTCTTCCTCTACTTTCCACACCCTAGTGGTGTGCATTATTTTCTTCTTGCTACCATACTGAATTTCTGCAAATTTGGCAGCTTAAAACAGCACAAATTTATTATCTTACAGTTCTGTAGGTCACAAGTCCATATGGCTAAAGTCAAGGTGTCTGCAGGGCTGGGTTTCTTGCTGGAGACTCTAGGGGAGAATAATTTCCTTGCTCATTTAGGTTGTTGGCAATACTCAGTTCCTCATGGTTGTCAAACTGATGTCTCCATTTCCTTGCTGGATGTCCCAGCTTCTAGAAGACACTCGTATGCCTTGGCTCATGAACTCCTTCCTCCATCTTCAAAAGCCAGCTGCCTTTTCCACTTTTATTTTTATTTTTTTCAGCTTTATTGAGATATAATTGACAAATGAAGTTGTAAGATGTTTAAAGTGTACATCGTGGTCATTTGATATATGTATACATTGTGAAAGGATTCCCACCTTCTAGTTAATTAACACATCCGTTATGTCACATAGTTATTTATTTATTTTGTGTTTGGTAAGAACATTTAGGTTCTACTCTCTTAGCATATTTCAATTATATAATACAGTGTTACTAACAACTTTCATTTTTCTTGAAATTGTTTTTTTCTGTTTTTGTATAGGTTCCCTCTATTAGTCTGTCTTTACCTGTTGTCTAATATTCTGTAGGCTTTGTTTATTTTATCAGTCTTGTGTAAGGATCTGTATTTCTTCCTTAAAATGTTATTAATTGCATGTTTACTTCCTCTTGGAGAGAGTTAGAGAGGAAATTGGGCTCACCATTTGCACTGTAGTTGGTGATGATTTCTTCATTGAGAGTTCCCATTTCCATATAGGTCTTTCCTTTTGGATCATCAGAGAAATTTCTGACTTCTGTGATATTTTAGGTGATTTTTTCCCTGTCAGTTGCTTAAGTAGCTCTGTGCTAAAAGAGAGAAGTTTAGAGATATACTATTTTCTTGGTCAGTATCGGTCAGCTATACTATGTGAGGGCAAGACTCAATCTTGGAAGCAATATTTAAAGAATATTTACCTCTACAACTCTGCTGGGTCCGCTGCTGAGATGGTTATTATAAGGAGCTCTGTTATGGCAATTCTTTGCGGGTAATATTTAATGTCAGGGCCTTAATGTCCTGGCACACCTGAGCCCATTACTGTTCTATCAGTCAGCTGTTTCAGTTTTTCCATACAACCATGTCCTGCCTGCCCTGGGATTACAGTGTTAAGAGTGTTAGTTCTAGTAACTGCCACTTTACTGACTTACAACCAGTATAACCAGTCTGGTAGTTAACTTTATGTATCAACTTGACTGGGTCATGGGATGCACAGATATTTGTTCAAATATTATTCTGCATGTAAGTGAGGGTGTTTTGGCCTGAGATTCACAGTTGAGTCAGTAGACTGAGTAGACGATTGCTCTCTAATGTGGGTGGGCCTCATCCAATCAGTTGAAGGCCTGAAGAGAACAAAAAGCCTGACTGTCCTGCAGTTAAGAGGACACTCCTCCTGCCTCACTGCCTTGGAGCTGGGACATAAGTTTTTCTTGCCTTTGGCCTCAGACTGAAACATTGGCTCTACCTGGGTCTCAAGGCTGCTGGCCTTTGGACTGGAGCTACAGCATCAGCTCTCCTAGTTCTCAAGCCTTTGGTCTTGGACTGAAACTGTGCCATTGGCTCTCCTGGGTCTCCAGCTTGCCCACTGCAGATCGTGGAACTTGTCAGCCTCTAAATTGTGCAATCCAATTCCTTATAATAAATCTCTTATGTATATGCATTCACATAAATATAAAATTTCCTATTGGTCCGTTTTTCTGGAGAACCCTGACTAGTACAACCAGTATCCTCACTTTTCTTCACAGTAACTCCTCTCCCCACCCCTACCTTGGGGAAACTTTTTTTTTCTTCTCATAACTCTTATGCAGCTATAACCACCTTTCTGATAGAGGCTAATCGCAGTGGAGTCTTGGAGGTCCAGCATTCCCCACCCTTCTAAGGAAGGCTTTACTTTATATATATGTTGAGGCTCTAATCTCTCTATCACTACATAAGTAGTAGCCCTCCATTCACTGTTTGTTTTGTATTTTCCAGGCAATTCCAACTTATTTAACAATATTTGGCCCCCTCTTGTATCTCCTGGCATCATAGTTGGAAGTCAACTCTGATTTAGCTGGCAAATTTTCTCACTGAAAAAGGATACATAAACCAGAAGTTTCATCATTGCCATGTTTTTTTCTCTGGTAGTGCCTTGCTTACACATATCTATGAGAAAAATGGTTTTAGAGTTTGACTGACCTCAGTTCAAGACCAAGATGTCTGAGGCAACTTAGTTTAATTTCTCCAAAGTCAGTTTTAATTAGGAATTAGTAGCTCACATATCTCTAGAATATTGGGTTCAACTGTTATTTGAAAAAAATCACTTTGACCATAATCGCCTGCAACCATGATTGTGGCCATGTATATCAAGATACAGAAATGTTGTTTTAGGAGATCTTCCCTAGGCAACTAACATACCTGTTGAACAAAACATTTTCATGAATGTTTCATAAGAGATATGTTCTCTGTCAAAATATATATTCTACTGTCTACTATCAGCTCTGACTAAAGAATGTGACCAAAGAATGTGGTCTTATTTACTGTGACACACTAAGATGACTGGGTAGAGTAGGTGGCACTGTGGTTTTTGTCTGTGGATCCATGCCATCCTCAGAGTTGGTGCTGGACCATGGCAAAGCAAAACAGCTGAATATATGATTCCTATCTTATCTAGTGTGTTTCGCTGTGCAGATATAGCCTAATAATTGCAACAACAGCATATCTTCTCTAAATCCTCTAATACTTCCATGGTGAATATATTTTGTTTCACAGAAGTATTCCATTTTATGAAATATACTGGGAGGAAATTAATCTTTTCCTGGAAGCTGGGACTGAGGATCTTTCTCAAAATTTCTAAGGTACAAATCCGCATAGAGATTTGCATGCAAGTTGAAGATTTCCAGATTAGAAGTAGGGCAGAGAAACAAGTATCAAATATCACTTTGGCTTTTCTTTCCCTTAACCAGCTCTCTGCACGTGACAGGCTTTTAGTAAGGGGAAAATTTTGATATTTAGGGAGAAACATTCATGAAGATACCTAGTGTGGAGGGAATCAGTGTTCCAGGCGGTGATTATTATCCAATTGAGTGAGATGGTTCTGGCTGCTTTCACAGGACAGAAATAACAAAGTACATTTATGAGAACAAACACAGGCATTCTCACATGGTGTTCCATATTTTTTAGTCTCTCTAGGAGTCACAGTATTCTTGTAATTTCTCTGTGGTAACATTTCTTTCAATCCTGTTGGCCCTCGGATCTGCATTTGCAATTTTTGTAAGAACTACTGGATAAGTTTAATAAGAAGACATAAAGCCTCCCTCAGTATCAGGAGGAAATAGAGAGCACATGCTCCAATCCAGAAAGTATATTGGTACAAGAAAACTCTTCTCCATATTCCTGTTTCAGTTTTCTGCGGTTTTTATCTACTCCAATAGTTAACATGGACTTGAATGCCTGGAATCTACCAGAAAGAATGCTTGACTGGCAGATGCTTGATCCTGCCATGATTGTGTGAGCTTGGCAAGGTTTTAACCTCTGAGTGCAGGAAATCATCATTTATTAACCTGTTTCACGTGTCTGTGTCTGTTAAGAAAACTTTAGCCAAGAATATCTTAGTCACCTATTATTATTGATATAAAAAATCCCAGTATATTTGTATGTGTAGAATTATACAGAGAAAATAAAGTAGTAGTATTTAGTGAGTGATTATTATATTTTATAACTTTAAGTCGTCACTAATAACATTTGTTTTCATATTTGCTTGGGGAGGACATACAGTATTGATGTGTGTTTTTGAATACTGATCTGGAAATTGTCTCAAGTTATTCCTGAGAAATTTAGGCTTGAAACCTCACGATTGTTTTGCGTGCTTCTCTTTCACACATGCCCCAACGGAATCAGTTACTAAGCCTGTTCTAATATTTCCTTTATACTAACTCTCAAGTCCATTCCTTTCCTTCAAGGCACATAGACTTTAGAGTCTGACTGCCTGAATTTGAATTCCAACTTGGCCATCTGCTAATTGCGTAACCCCGGGCAAATACTTAACCTTTCTAAACCTCAGTTTGTCTGTAAGATGCTTATAATAATGTTTGCTTCATAAGGTGGTTGTACTTCTCTATATCCCACAGAATGTAGCCAGGTATTTACTCTGCACAAATTTGTTAGATGAATCAGTGCCTCTCTCTCAAGTTTTTAAAAATGACTCATCCTAATTTAGCACTGTGACCCCGGGATTACTAACCAATGTCATTAAAGATTTTTACTATTCAACCTTAAATGCTGTCCTGGTTTGGTATAATATTCTGCATGGCTTGCAATTTGTCTTTTTTCCTATTTTTTTTTTTTTTTATTTTTTCCTTTTTCTCCCCAAAGCCCCTCCGGTACATAGTTGTATATTCTTCTTTGTGGGTCCTTCTAGTTGTGGCATGTGGGACGCTGCCTCAGAGTGGTTTGATGAGCAGTGCCATGTCCACACCCAGGATTTGAACCAACGAAACACTGGGCCACCTGCAGCAGAGCGCGTGAACTTAACCACTCGGCCACAGGGCCAGCCCCTCTTTTTTCCTATTTTAACAGAGTCAACAGAACCATCACAGCTGCAGTTATTTTTATTGCGTACTTACCAGGTGTCCAGCACAGGGTTAGACACTATGTGGAATATGGAAGAAGTAGATGCTGCAGTCCCTGCACTTAATGAGCCCAGCATCTAGTTAGAGAGGCAGGAAGCACGTCATATATGCGTAAATTGTTTAAATAACAAAACAAAAATGTCTGAAGGATACACAAGACACTGTTAGCAGTAATTACTTGAGAGGAAGGAGGAGTTTTCTATTTGTGGATACTCTTTGTCATACATTGTTGTTATTACTGCTTCTGTACTATTTATTATTATTTTAATGAAATTGATGTAAAAACATCAAATTCAGTAATAGAATATATAAAAATGAAGTTTATAGATAAATTCTATTTTTTTAACATGGAATATAGGTGCATTTTCAAGGCGGGAGCGAGCTTCATTCACTCATTATTTATATGGAAAATATTTGTGGAGCACTTCTTTAATACCATGAATGGGGCTAGATTTTGGAGATGAAAAGTGGAAAAAGATCCTGACTTTGCCCTAAGAAAACCCGGTAGTGGGACAGGAAGACAAGCAAACAAATACAGTAAAATTAGATAGGGGCTATAATTAAGGTATGCACATGGTGTGTGTGGGAACACACATGAGCAGAGATAGAACTTGAGAGTCTTACTCATTAAATTGCTTAGCGTTCTGTGCTGGGCTCTGTACTGAATCAAGAGATTCTTGTAGGAGTACGTTGGAGAAAAGCAGTGCAAGATTCTTTGATGTAGCTTGGAAAGTCTGCATAAGCAAACAAGACATATTTCATCTTTCCTTATTTAGTCTGCATCACTATTTGTCTTAAAAAATAATAGCCCAGTTCTAGTATGCCCAGAATGTTTTGTGTTGAGCTAGTTACTTCTCTCTCTCATTGACCAGTTCACCTGATCACCAGAGCATTTTCTTCTAAGTCTTACAGCTGACTCTCCCCAAAGTCCCTCTTATTAACTAAGTTGCCTCTGGAGAAGATGAAATACATAGATGTTCCAAATTCCAGAGAGAGAAATTGGGTTTGTCTCATATCCTGGCTAATTTTGTTGACAGCTGTTTCAACAAAAATGTTGGTATGATAAAAAATTAAGTCCTAACCAAGGACTTACTTATTTTAGTCAGTATCCAGTACAACAAATTTGTTGCAGTGTGTTGCCACAAGATTTAACCTAGATGAATTGCAGTCATTTCTCCATATGTTTTCTCTAAATATCTAGATATAGATATTGAAAAAGTCTGTTTTATGTTAGCTTAATCTACTCATAAACTAGTTTGGTTTGACCTACTTGTGCTGAAGGAATAACTATGAATTTTCTGGAATAAATACCTGTGAAGAAAGGATATCTGAGATTTTCAAAACCTAGTCACAATTCCCCTCTGAAAGTGTACATTGCACATAATTACCAGAATGTTATATTTTGAAGCAGAAGAAGATATACAAGGTATTTCAATTACATAGTGGTTCAACATTGAAAATGAAGGTTCTAGTGGTTATTTAGTGAGAAATTACACAGAGGATGATAGTTAAAACCTGAAATCAATTGATTCAGTTTAATCATCAGCTTGAATAAGTTGTTCTTATTGGTGGTGATCTTCTGCACTCTTTTCTACTGGAGTAAGACCAACATGCAAAGGTTTAGTTTATGGAATAAAATAGATAAGAATTTATCAAAACTGGTTTTAAGTGTACAATGAATTGTTGATAGACTTCAAGACAAATCTGGAAGTCTTCTGTTGACATAAATTGCAGAGCAAGATTTGTGGTTCTGTACATTTTATGCATGTGTTCAGAGTTCATTAAATCTTCATCAGTGCTGTTACCTACAGTATAGGTAAACTAAAATTTCTAGAGAGAAATTCCAACCTTGGGAACAGAAACGTTATCATAATAGATCTGTGGTGCCCACTCTTGAGGATGGGAAAATGTCTCAAGTCTTGGCAACGATGTGAAGAAATTGGAACCCTTGCACGCTGTTGGTGGAAATGCAAAATTGTACAGCTGCTATGGAAAACCATATGGAGGTTCCTCAAAAAGTTAAAAAGAGAACTACTATAGAATCCAGCAATCACACTTCTGGGTATTTATTCAAAAGAATTGAAATCAGGATCAGAGATATTTGCATTCCCATGTTCATTGCAACCCTTTTCACAATAACTAAGATGTGGAAACAACCTAAATGTCCATGAACAGATGAGTGGATAAAGAGGATGTGGTATATACATACAATGGAATATTATTCAGCCTTAAAAAAGAAGGAAATCCCACTATATATAATAACATGGATGAAACTTGAGGACATGCTAAGTAAAATAAGTCAGTTGTTGAGGAAAAATACTACGTGATTCCACTTATATGAAGTTTTTAAAATCGTCAAACTCCCAGAACCAGAGAGTAGAATGGTGATTGTCACAGGCTGGGGAAAATGGGAAATGGGGAGTTGCTAATCAACAGGTATAAATTTTCAGTTATGAAAGATGAACAGGTTCTAGAGATCTGCTATATTTAAGAATACTGTATTGTGCACTTAATCTGTTAAAAGGGTAACACTCATTTTAAGAGCATTCTTACCACAATAAAACAAAATTTTTCAAAAAGGTAGAGAGGGCCGGCCTGGTGGCATAGTTGTTAAATTCATGCACTCCACTTCGACACCTCAGGGTTCATGGGTTCAGAGCCCAGGCACAGACCTATTCTCTGCTCATCAAGCCGTGCTGTGGCGTTGTCCCACATACAAAATAAGAGGACGATTGGCAAAGATGTTAGCTCAGCGACAGTCTTCCTCAAGCAAAAAGAGGAAGATTGACAACAGATGTTAGCTTAGGGCCAATCTTACTCCCCTCACAAAAAAAGGTAGAGGAAGGCAAGTTTTATTCAGAGTCCATTATAACACCTTTCTATTTAATCAAGGTTAATCCTCTCAATTTTTTTATCCTAAAAATATGTGTATTCTCTTCTAGATATGATAATATATTAGGTATTTTTTTCTTGTTTCATATGCTAATCTTGTTTTAAAACTCAAAACTTATTTTTTCCTATTTTATTGAGATATAATTGATGTATAGCATTGTATTAGTTTTAGATGTACAATACAATAATTTGATATATGTATATATTGTAGAGTGATGACCACCATAAGTTTTGTTAACATCCATTACCTCATATAGTTACAAAATATTTTTTTCTTTTAAGATTAACTCTCATAGCAACTTTCAAATATACAATACAGCATTGTTAACTGTAGTCACCATGCTGTACATTATATCCACAGCACTCATTTATCTTATAACTGGAAGTTCATACCTTTTGGCCACCTTCACTCAAGCTGCTTCTTGACTTGGAGAGGGCCTTATAATGGGCCAGAAAATTTAGAAATCTTTCTGGCAAGAAATGAAAAATTCTTTAACCAAACTGTTACATTCGAAGTCTTTTAAAATTCTGAATACAAATATCTAAGCAAGAAGAATATGCACACAGTAACATCTGTCATTTTGGTTTCAAAGAGCTGAACACCTACATTTCCATAACACACTCCTCTGAAATAATTTGGACTCTGCTTAACAGCACATGCATTACGTAGTTGCCCATAATTCTTTTTATGTTGCTAGAACACAAGTTTGCTGAATACTGTGTGACATTAAACTGTTAAGAGTTATTTACATTTCCCTGCATCATATATGCATTTTAGGTTGAGGAAGTTGACTTTAGCATATTTAAATTATATATATATATATATATATATAAACTGAGTCCAAATTCCATTGCTAAGAGAATAAGTTATTAATAAAAATCTTTGTAATAGGAAGTTGTATATTCACACGAGATGTTACATCAAATCTGTGAATTTAGAAAAGAAAAACCTATTTTGAAATCAGATTTGAAAGTTCATTTCTTTAAAGTTTTGTCTTTAAAAACGTATATAAGATTTTAATATTACACTGAAATAATTGACTAAATTCTATGACAGATATATTGAACAGTTAGTATAACCTATACATTTACTTCTATTCAAAAGGTATTTATTATGTATTGTCTAATATGTGCTTATCTAACATTCATGGAGCACTTCCTATGTGTCAAGTTCTGTGCTAAATGCTTAGCACTTCACATACTGTGTTAGTTAAATGGGATCTACTGTGACACTGTGAGTAGAAATAAGAATAGGAGGCACGGATGGACTCAATGTGCCGGAAATTGTTCTTCATTTTCTATAAAAACAATCTCTGCTTCTTAGTCTCCATTTCATTGGGATAGTGGAAATTTAAACTCTCATGTTTAGGGTTCCCTCCCCTATGGGGTTTATGTCGCACTTTCAGGGTCTTATAATGTACCAATATTTCAGGTGAGAAGCTCTGGTCCTCAGATATCTGACCGTACAGATACCACTGGGATGCCCATTATCCCAGCCTGAGTGACTCTTAGGGATGGGGACAAACAGATGACTTTGTGCCAAATCTGGACACAAGAATCCTTGCTGAGGCTTGACTTTGTGGGTCTCACACACACCCTGTAGCCATTCCTCTCTAGGACTTGTTACTTCTTTGACACCGATGATAGGAAGCCGAACTCAGAGAACCTCGGGCATCTTTCCCTCTCCTCCTCCAGATGTTAGGAGTTTTTTTCCCCCCAGGTGTGTAGGTGTATGGCCAGACTTCAGAGGAACCCAGGAGTCTCATTTGTTCAGAATGATATAGTAGCCAGGTACTCAGGCCCCGGAAACAGATAAGATCTAAGTTCACATTCCCAACTCCACCATTTACTGGCCGTCTGACATTGGGTAAGTGATCCACCTCTCTGGATCCTCATCTTTAAATTGTAGGTTTTAAAAAATGCCTATCTCATAGGCTGTTGTAAGGATAATCTGAGATAATGCACATATATAAGAGGCCTGTTGAAGGTGATATTTAGCAAATGGTAGCTATTCTAAGAAATAAAAAGTAACTTCACCTCAAAAGATTGAAGGCCTCAAAATAGACCGTGTCTGATTTTGCTAAAGACTTTGAAGGACTATAATGAGCTGGAAGTACTATTGAAAATAAGTTAAAGGCCCTGATCCTTTTTTACATTGCTTTTAAATTAGTGCTCTTTAGATAGTACAAATTACTCGATCCTCTTAGCTCAGTGATTAATTCTGCCTTCTGATTGGTGCAGGCCTGCCTGGCTGATGATAAAATCTTTAAGTTTGGAACTCCTCTGGTCTTTAAGAAGGGTTCTTATAGATTAACCAGGCTGCAAGAAATTGTCCTCCATTAACATGCTTGAAACAAAATATGTGCTTGTTATTGGGATTACTAGATTATGGATATCTGTAATAAAAAAATTCAGCAAAGGTGGAATGGATGTAATATGCATCTTTCTGGTGCACTTTTACACAGGCTAGAAAGAGGCTATAAATATTAAATCATTAAGGAAAGATGTACTTGTGTGATTGTGTGCAAAGGCTAAGGGTTTGGAGATTCGGTGGAGGCTGCCTCTCTTAGTACTGAACAAAAAACAGGCCAGGGATGATTTTCTTTTCTGAGAGTTATACATAAGGTTATGTTTCAACCCTCTTTGAATATACATGTTTCTTAATGTATATTTGAAGAAGCCGTATGCCTAGAGGCATGTTAATAAGGCTGTAAGCCCACCTATACATTCTAAATCCAAGCCAAATATCACTGAAGCAATATTTCCATATAAATAGAATACCAGAGTAGTGAGGTCAGTTACTACTGAGTACCATGTTGGCAGTTTATTTCAAAGATAGTAATCTTGTCGTTAGGAACACTAATGTTAAGTGTGTTAATGTGCTGATGACTTAAATCTTAAAAAACCTATTGTTAATTGTTAAAATCAATTTACTTGGCCAAAAATCTGTTAAAGATTGAGATGGGTTAAGATATAACCATATTTATTTATTGTTTCGCATTCCTACATATAGTCTTGAGTTTTGGCTGTTCAAAGTGAGGGACAGGAGGGAAAGAAGGGTAAACTGCTGTTAATAAAGGGATCTTCAGAGGATGAGGAGTCCTGTCTGGTCCTTCACATCCTTTCAGGTGCTTTCACTAACACTTCAGAATCTCAGCACTTTTCTAATAGATGATTTTTGGGAAGGGCATGGCCAAGAGAAGAGGGATGGTGTGAAGATGAGAAGAAATGAGTAAATATATTTTATGGATAATTAAAGCCTTTTGTTTTCCTTGGGGTGCTGTTCTAAACAAAAATAAGCTTATGAGAAACTTGAGCATTAGGTCACCCAGATATATGTTTTCCAAAGCACTCTCTGTACAACTTGTATTACCTTACCCCTCGTATTTGTTCTCTATCTTTCCTATGAAGATCCATGAGGCTTATTCATTGTAACATTCCCACATCCTACAACACGGCCTGAGATCTAGTAGGTGGTTACAAAGGAAAGTGAACTTTGGATAAGCTAATTAAGAAAGCTCATGGATTAATCACAAAGCAATTCTTTAATTATTGTGTATCAGTTCTCCTGAATTTGGAGTTTATAACCCATCCCAGATCAAGCAATTTCACTAACATACCATCATAGAAGTCCCTTCCCTGTATTTTTTAAGTAAAAATGGCTAATTTAATAAAAGTAACAACAACAATGGTGAAGCACTTTACATACATCATCTCATTTGATGCTCGCAACAACCCTGGTAGGAATGTACTGTTATCTCAATTTGAGAGATGAGGAAATTGAGGCTTAGAGAAGGTGAGTTCCCACAATTAGATTGCAGAACAGCAGACACTGAGCACTAAATCAGGACATCAACCTGATTCACTTTCTTCATGTGACAGCTCATCCTGTGTTTGAAGACCACTGTCCCAGCTTTCTTAACCCCCAAGTCTTTTTTATTCTCTTATGTATTTTCTATTTCCAAACCATAAGCCTCAATAATTAAAATGCTTTAATGCCACAAAAAGAACTGTAGCAGAATTTTATAGCACCTTTATTCATAAAAACCAAAATATGGCAAAGCCCAGGTGTCCATCGATTGGACAATGGATAAACAAACTGTGGTGCATTCATATAATGAACTACTGCTCAGCAATAAAAAGGCATGCATTACTGATAGACACAGTATAGATGAATAGTAGAAACGTTATGCTGAGTGAACTAAGCCTTACACAAAAGAGTACATACTGCATGAATCCATTAATTTGAAGTCATAGAAAAGGCAACACTAATCTGGTGGAAATAAACCAGAACAGTAGTTGCCGCTGGGGGTTGGAGGTGGGGGCTTTATTGGAAACAGACATGAGGGAACCTTCTAGAGTGATGGTAATGTTCTGTATCATGAGAGGGGCTTGGTTTACACAGGTGTATGCTTTTTTTTTGACAGGGAAGTATGGAATAGTACACAAGATTTGTGCATTTCATCGTATGCGAATTTTAAGTCATAAGAAAAAAGAACTATAAACAAATACTGAACTCTGGTTAATGTTCTATGTGATGGAGTATTTTGGGAAAGTGTACTGATATCTACAACTTTGAAATACATAAAAATAAGATGGAATGATGGATGAATAGAAGGATAAGTTAGTGAACAGATATGGATTAAAGCAAGTATAATAAAATGTTAATTGTAGAACCTGGATGGTGGCTATGTTGGTATTCACTGTAAAATTAAACTTTTATCTATGAAAATTTCTGTTAGAAAAATTGAGGAAAAATGCTTCTAATGTATAACTTAAGAACAAAATAAAACTCCCCAAAGCCATTTCACAACCTAAAACCATAAGCAGTAGTTAAGTACGTGAGCTCAAGAGTTAACCAGACTTGAAGTCAATTCTTAGTTCTGTCACTTTCAAGCTGTATGACCATGGGAAAGTGAGTTGATTTTCTTGAACCTCCACTTCCTTATTTATAAAATGATGATAATGAGATATGATCTAATATAAATAAGTCACTTAGTAGTGGCCTGGTATTCTATTATTCTATTAAGTGTATATCTGACTATAAAGTAAAAGTATGTATTTATCTCCACCCATGAAATGTATGAGTAGTGAGGGAGGGTACAGAGAACTGTGAATAAACCTAGAATAAATAGATCTACCAATAATAGACATAGAGAGTGACATCCAATGAAGGAAGGTTCAGATGAGTGTTTTAATAAGATTTGTTATCCAAATCTTAGAAAAGAGCTGCCTGTACAGATTTGACCCACCATATCTTGGAGAGCTTACTAGTTATCTATGAAATGGTAGTGAGGAAAAATGAAAAATGAAGTTAATATCACTGAGGTAGGACATTTGGTGACCAGAACTTAATGAGCACAGGAAATGAGCTGGATGGGAAGAAGTTTAAAAAAAAAAAAAGGACTAGCTCTCTGACATAGTTAAGCCTGGCTCCCTATTTTTCTGCAGTTTTGGCAAGATGGCAACTGGTTTGAGTGTGTTCTCTGAAAGATAAAAAGTGAAAGAAGTTCCTGCGATACTGCTACATTTTCCCAAATGACTCCTTTTCTATGGGATGACTGGCAATGAATCCTCTGGGAATTTTAGAAGGGAAGAAAGTCTTCATGTCTTCCAGCACCTGAGTTCAGGAACAAGTGAGAGAGATGGAGAGCGAAGTGTCTATGTTATTCACAGCAAACGCTGGAAGACAGGACATGGCTTATATGTGCAGCCATAATGAACTTCTTAATATTTTACTCTTGAGGAAGATAGACTTACTGACTCAAGCACTGGCACAGCGGGACAACTGCAGGTGCGCACAAAGTATACCAGAGTGCACCTCTGCAGAAAACAGGACCCCAGAAAGCATTGAGCCAAGCATGTTCAGTTCCTTGTCTTCAACCCACCTATCAGGGAGGTTGCTCCACCTCTCCTAGGAGGAGTGAGTGAAGAGTGTGCTTTCATATGTTTCCCTCCAGGGGAACGGAGTGGAAAGTTCCTGCCTCCTATGGACCTATGAGGCATTGGGAATAAGGGTTCCATTTGCAGCTCTTTCTGGTGAGTCTTGATTTGATTGTGTGCTCTTCTGCTCCAGATCATTGGCCAGGGTTCAAGTCACATATACCCTGGACATGGAGTAAGTGCTTCTTAAGTGATTAGTTTATCTTTAAAAACACCCATATGTAAGATATTTGTTTTGCCCATTTCACAAATGAGGTATTAAAAGTTGAGATTCACTGAACCATTTATTGAGTGGCAGGATTAGAACAGACTCCTGGGTAAGGCTTTTATGCAAGTTCATGAATTATGTCATTTATTCAACTTGGCACCACCTCATTCACTCAATTTACCACAGATTTTTTCACTTATTCATTTATGTATTAATCACTTTTTATGTATCAGATATGGTACTAAATACTACATTTATTTCGGTATATATTTCAATGCAGAGATCTGTTGTATTAATGTTTGTGCCTTGAATATAGGTTATCAGTTCCCAATACTTAATGAGTTAAACTGTGCTTTGATTTCACAGATATGATTTCATACTGTAAACTGAGATTTCACACTGGTGATTTTTTATTTTCACACTTCTGGGGAATGGAAACATCAAAATATAAAAATAACAAATTATATTTTAGAAAAATTGGACAAGACAGAAAAGAAAAACTCCTTCCTATCAGTTATCTCCCATGACCAGTGTTATTCTTTTGATGTAATTCTTTCAGAAAACTAACATTGTTGGGTTTCTCCTAGGTACCAGGCCCTGTGTGAATCCCTTTCATATTTTATTTAATTCATCCTTGTAATAATCTCCATGCTGAGCAAAACTTTATTTCAATTCTGAAAATTAATTGTAAATTTAAAGGAGAAAGAAGGAAATTTATGCTGATTGTTTTCCACGGAGGCAGACTAAATAGCTGTTAAATGACAACTTCTCTCTAGTGAAAATACAGCCACATTTCCTGAAAAAGGAACATTCTATTTTGACTTTACTTCCCATTAACTGTTTAATCCATGGCAGCCTGGCCTCTTCCACCATTAGTCTACTAAAGCTACTCTTGGAAATGTCACCAATGACTCAGAAGCACCAAATCCCATAGGCAGTTTCCTGTATTTATTTTACTTGACTGCTGGTCTATGGAAATTGAAACCCTTAATCCTTCCTTCCTTGAAATTCTTGTCCTGCATTGGTTTAGATGAAAGGAATCGCTCCTACTTCTTCTACCTGTCTGGCTGCTTGTTATTAGAATTTTTTGGTGGTTTACTTTCTCTCTACCTTGGTTCCTAAATATTAGTATTTCTCAAGATTGTTACTAGGCTACTTTTCATCAAGTATATTCTTATGAGCTAGCTCATCCATATACCTAGCATAATTTGTAACTTAAAGGCTAATGACTCCCAAGTCTAGACCCATCTTCAAAGAGAATATATATTTGTAAGTGTTACAAAATTATTTGTTCATTGTAAAAAACTGGAAAATAAATATAGAAAGAAGAAAAAATCATCCCATCAGCTAGAGATAACCACTGTTACTTTTTGGTGTTTTATTTTTTAAAATTCTTTGTCACTGTTTTTACATAATTCTTAATCATACTGTTTATATATTATTTTCATGAGCAAAAACTGGCTGGCTTGCTCTTGTTTTGAAGTTCTAGTACAGAGTTACGTTCAAATAAATGTTAAAGTAGATATTTCTAGGTCGTCTTCAAGGAGTGTTAGAGTCCAATCCACAGCACAGCTTCTGAAATTCCTCTTTAGGTCTCTTCCTTCTCAGTGCGCTCCACTGCTCTCCCTTTTCTTCTTCCTCTTTCGTACCAGGCAGCTCACAAATGACCCTTTGCCCAAATGATCTCCACATAGCAGTCCCTCTTGCACTGTTTTCCTATTTTTCTACAAATAGGTAGTAGTTCTCCCAGTACCCCACCCAAGTCTTGGAAATAAAAGCCTCCAACTTGCTTTAGTACTGTCTTGCTTATTTCTCTTAACTTATATTTTAAAACATCTTCATAAACATAATTCTTGGAGCAATTTTTGTAAATTACCAAGTTAATCATGTAACTTCCCAGCTTAAAATCTCTCATTGACCACTCCATCTCCACCTCCCATTGCCTCAGTGGTAAGTTTCAAACTTCTAGCATAGAGTAGAAAGCCCTTCACAACATATACAAAATTGTGCCTAGTGCTCAGCACATGATTGCATAGTCCAGGTTACCTTTCCTCTTCATGATTTGGCCCTTGTGTATCTCCCTAGTATTGTTTTCTGTCATTCCCAACTGAACTCTGTACTCCAGTAGTTCTGAACTCTTTCAGATTTCTGACAAAATCCTATGTTTCTCTTGCCTCTAGTAGTTCTGGAATACTTTTCAGATGCTTTTCCCTTCCTTGAGTCCCACTACCCATTCCACCCTATCAACACATTCCATTAAGATTCAGTAGAAATATTAGCATCTCCAGAAAGCCTTCCTCTGTTGCTGGCTGCTTGCCATATTTATAGTGCGCTACCATGCAGTTATTGAAAGTTATGATTGTTAAGTATTGTAATAATATGAGAATTGCTTATAGTATAATGCTAAACAACAAAGAAAGCTGTATGCAGAATCGTATCAATAATATTCTAATTGTATAAAGACCAGAGAAAATGCATCAAAGTGTTATAGGAGGTTATATCTGGATAGTGCAATATTGAGTAATTTTATTTTTTCTTTATGCTTTTTACCCGTTTCCAAAATTTAGACAATGATCATGTTTTATTCTGTTAATAAAAAAAATTTATTTTAAAAAGCCTTGTACACCTCACCCAGCCAGAATATTTAGGGACTGCATCTTACTGATCTTTGTATCTCTAGCAGCAGTTAACTCAGGTCCTGGCAGAGGATAGGAACAGGACAATTAAAAAGGAAGAGAAACTTATTTACTTTTGAGATTTGCCTAAGTAAGGTTTGCTGTGAATTTATGGTCACATAAAAGTTTGGGGTAATAAAATTAATCTCATGTGACTTCATCTGTCTGTTATTAAACTGAACTTTGGATGCTGGGAGAAGAAATTAATAAGAAGAGGATGACCTTATGTTGAAGAATTGGTTGGCTAGAGACAAAGAAAGCACTGCATCTTAGCTTTAAATGCAGGAAGAATGTGTTAAGGACAGTCATGTTGTGTGAGCTAAGATTAATCGGTTTCATTGACAAGACTATTGGTCTGGTCATTAATGATGGTGTTGGCTGAAAAGGAGATGACTGTCAAATTAGAGAATCATGACAGGAAAGTAGAGCCCACTTTTAAAGATGTAATCTTGTTGCTTTCATTGCTTATAGGAGAAAGCATGATTGATCATTCAGATTTAATTTTAAATCACATCGAAAATGCTTTCATTGACAGCCATTTCACACTATTAAAGCCCCATGGCATTTGTTGTACTTTGATTCCATTCCAAATTCTAAAAAAGTCATATCCTTTTTATTATTTTAATTAAAAAGTTTGTTAGACAGGTACTATATTAGCTTATCCTCACTGTAAAATATTCGGAAGTCTACAGAGTGATATGTGAAAGTCTTTTCCTACTGTCTGCCCAACCCTATCTGACCGCCTTTCCCAAATTCCTTTTTCTTTTAAGAGGTAGCCATTGTTAAGTTTGATGTGTATTCTTCCAAACAGTTCCCTATATAATTACATAACATATATGTGCAAATCAAATATATACATTCGTCTATCTGCCTACCTACCAGCCAACCAACTCACCCTCTCTCTCTCTCTGTCACACACACACACAAATATCTGTATGTATGTGTATCTCCTCCACAAATGGGTACTTTTTGTATATGGTGTTCTGCAACTTAGTTTATGGATTTTTTTCCATGTTAATACAGACAAACAGCTCTACCTCACTTTTGAAACTACGGCCTATTAGTTCATACTATCAATGTGCCACGATATAGATATACATACATACACACATATATATCTGTACATGCTAAAGAATAGTAATAAGAAGAACATCTATGTACTTGGTGCCCACGTTGAGAAACAGAATATTTCCATTACTGTGGAAGGCCCCTGTGGACCTATTGTATCCCCCTGCCATCTCCCACGAGGTAACCACTGCCCTGAATTTTATGTCAATTGTTCCCTGCTCTTCTTTGTAGTTTTACCACTTGTGTATATATTACAAAATAGCATGGTATTTATTCTTCCTATTTTGGGACTTTGTATAAATGGAATCATATATTATATATGGTTATATATTTCATATACATATACTTTATATATGCATATATATACTTTATGTATAAAGTACATATATATACTATATGTATAAAGTATATGCATATATGTACTTTATATATGATATATATTTTATATATATATATATATATATGTAGAAAAATGTTTGTTGTAGGGAATTGACTCAGGTGATTATGGATGCTGGCAAATTCAATATCTGGAGAGCAAGCTGGCACGTTGACACACCCAGGAGAGCAGATGCTCCAGTTTGAATCTGAAGGCTCTCTGCTATCGAAGCAGGAGAAGCTAATGTTGCAGGTGAAGTCCAAAGGTAGTCTGCTTGAGAATTCTCTCTTGCTTGGGAGGTTGCTCTTACTGTTCAATTCAGGCCTTCAACTGATTGGATGGGGCTCATCCACATTATAGAGGGCACTCTGCTTTACTTAAAGTCCACCAATTTAAATGTTAATCTTATTCCAAACCACCCTTGCAGCAACATCTGAATAATATTCGACCAATATCTGAGCACCCTATGACCCAGCCAACTTGGCATATACAGTTAAATGTCACATCTATTTATTCCTATATGGCTTGCTTTTTTGTTTTATATTATATATTTGCAATGCATCCATATTAATATATGTAGAGGTGGTTTATTTTCACTATTGTATTCAAGTTTTTGAATACATGACAATTATATGTCCATATCACTGTTGATGGACATTTAGGTTGTCTCATGTATTTATTATGTGAGCAGAGCTATAGACATTTTTCTACACATCTCTTGATGTACACGTAGAAGAGTTATTAAGGTAGACCACAGAGAAGAAATGCCGACTTATAAGGTATGCACATATTCAACTTACTAGGTAATGCTAAACTGTGCTTTAAAAAATCAATGTTGAGGGGCTGGCCCCGTGGCCGAGTGGTTAAGTTCGCGCGCTCCGCTGCAGGCGGCCCAGTGTTTCGTTGGTTCGAATCCTGGGCGCGGACATGGCACCGCTCATCAAACCACGCTGAGGCAGCGTCCCACATACCACAACTAGAAGGACCCACAACGAAGAATATACAACTATGTACCGGG